>NW_019736442.1:319606-349923 GCF_002891405.2 Cryptotermes secundus
GGGGGGGTTGCTACGTGAGTCGGTCATGGACTGTGTGTCCTTGTGGATCTGGCATCATGTCCCGGGGTGGTTTCTTAAGGAACAGATGAGACGCTTCCATGACTTGCTGAAAAAAAAACCCTCTCTGTTCATATTGTCGGTATGGAGTTCAATATAAATATCTTCCCTAATGCTGCGATCCATATATCGGGTCTTGGTGGAGAGGATGGTGGTACTCTGAAGCTGAATGCGGTGTTCCAATTCGATGCTGTGTTCAGCTACAGCTGACTTGTCCGGATGCTCGAGACGGATGTGCCGCTGATGCTCTTTCAACCTCATGTACACGGAGCAGCCCGTCTGCTCAATACAGATCTTGCCGCACTCTCTTTGGATACTGTATACACCCGGTGTCCTTAGTCCCAGGCTATCTTTGGCCGGCCGGAGGAAACTGGATAATTTGTTTGGAGGCAGACCCACTGATTTGGTTTTGTGCCGGGACAGCACTCTGCTGATATGGTTGAATATAGTCCCAACATAGGGCAGGAAGGCGACTGAGCACGGTTTATCTTTAGGCCGGCTGATGTTGGGCCGACGGTTGAGAACTTTGTGGATCTGCCGGTTGTTGTATCCATTCTTCGTCAATACATCCCCCAGGAACACTAACTCCGCATGTAGGCTGTCTTGATCATAAAGAGCTCTATCTCTGTGCTAAAATATTGAAAGTGCAGCTTGCTAGTTGGAAGGGAGGTGATGGGACCACACAAATTTCTACCTTAACCTTTTCTTTTGTTTCATGTACGATACTAAAGAAAAACTGCAAGAAAACCAAGAAACAATTTAAAAACCAGCGAATTGTTAGGCAAATCTTAATACTTCACAGTGCTGTTGTACTCACAGATATTTGATATGGCTCAAATTCCAAAATTCGCACTTTTCGTGAAAGTTCAACTAACCACTGCTGCAAGAATAGTATGGCATATTTGCTAACCGAAAGGGCGAATTCATGTTGCAATGAATGCGGTTACACCAACATACCAAGAGCGAAAATATTGTCGGGTATGGACCCGTTCCTACGCGGGGACTCTGTAGCTACGACCGTTTCTGGTTAACCACGCGGTAAACAATTTCCCGCAGCAACGAATACGCATCCAACAATAGATTTAATGTTGGAAATGGGGTGTTCTCTATGTGGTCCGCTCCGACGTCCTTTCTAGGCAACAGCTAGGTAAAAGCTTTCCCGCGGTAACAGACATGAACGTAACAATAGAAGGAGATTGTTTCTATGTGGTCCGTGCCGAGAAGTAACAAACAGGACTGTTGGATCAACGAGGCAATGATCAGATCAGTATTGACATGGGCTTTTCCCGCCTGGGAATTAACGAAAGACATCATCCTCTTAAAATTGCAGCGCCTACAGAATAAGATTTTGCATACCATTGTTCAATTACCAAGGTGCACACCATCTACGATTTGCACTCAGCTTTCAACCTTCCACACACACACACACACACAAACATGTATACAGGATGTCCCAGGAGGAATGAACCAAACTCATATGGATTATTATGGTTCCACGTATGCATATTTCGTAAATTATTTACTCCGTCCAGGGTAAAAGACGCCTCATCACTGAATAAAATGGCGCTTAACAGTTCGGGATGAGCTTTTATCCAATGGCACAAATCCATACGCTGTGGATGGTCGCCTGGTTCCAGATCTTGTATCCTTTGATCATGGTAAGGATACAACTCTTCATCATGTAAAGTTCGCCACACCTGCATACGTGATACGCCGATGCGACAGGCTATTCTACGAGTGGACAGACGCGGACTTCTCTGAACCGTCTCAAGAATGTTCTCTCGTGTATTTATCATTCGTACATCCTCCCTTTCAGAGTGCACAGAAACACTCGGAAGAGAACCAGTATCACGCAATGTCTGGTGAATTCGCGTAAATACACTTCGAGATGGAATCCTTCGATCGGGGAAACGCCTTTTGTATTCTTCAACAGCAGCACGTGCATTGTCACCGCAAAATCCACACACAAAATTCATATCACAATATTCCACGTGTGAAAACACAAGAGGCATTTCAGCAACTCCGCACAACTAATTACCAACCATTCAAGACGCGGCCGCAACGTACTCTGTACGTAGCACATGAGCTTACGGCTAGTGTGAATCACCACACTCAAGGACAAACATAGATAACACGTCTTAGCTGACAGGTACAGTGCGTGGACCTGCCAGAAGACCACACTTTTCTCGGGCCATTATCTCCGTAACCGTTCAACTTTGGACATAGGTGTTTTGGGTTATATCGGCATACTTTAACACAAGGAACATCCTCCCGAAGTTTGGTACATTCCTCCTGGGAAACTCTGTATAAACGAAATTGTGCAGGCAAGAAGCAGAAGCCATACAAAATCATTAGAATGAACATGTCTGAGGTATAGGACAAGGTGAAAGCATATACACGTATATAAAATATAAGAGACTTAAAGTTGGCGGTGATCAAGCTTACGACCTTTCAAGTGACCAAGCTATCGTTGCAGCCTTAGATATGTAAGATGATCTACTCTTCGCAGACTGCGCTGGCATAAGTCTTGTGTGTAGTGGAAAAGGAAGAGAATTTCAATAGCATGCTATATGAGCGAAATGTATACTTGACGAAAGGCCAACCATGTACATAAGAGACAAACCCATCATTTTGCCATAAATAATATTACGAAAGGACTATTACAGCATGGGTTCAGTTTAAACAGCTATTGGGGAACCTTGGTTCTCAAATTTAACTTTGAAAACGTTGGTTGATTTCATCTAATAAGATCTAAGAGCTAATAAGATCTAATTTATAAGTATCTTCGGGCACGTTATCCACATTTAAAAATAACGGATAATGTTATAGCGCTCGTACAGGAGGGTCAGTATCAATTGCTCCAACCATTGTACCGCAGGCAAAGTTCCGGTAAACACAGACTGAAAGCCAAAAATAGTAACGAATATGCAGATGTCAGTTTCTTAGGCAACGGCCTGCTAAGTGTCATTCTCATGCCAACAAAGATCCAACAAAAGTTTTCTTCGATATGGGGAACCTTCAGATCGTACGGCATGTCCGCTACAACGGTGTAACCGCTCTCTCTGTATAGTGCCCTTTACGTTGGGTGTCACCTTCTTGTCGCCGTCCCCCTTTACCTTCCTGTTCCTTCACCTGGCTTCCACCTGCAGCGGCTGTTGCTGATACTTCTTTGCCAAAGGAACACAGGTGAATTTTCTTTACCTCAGAAGGTAGAGATGAGACTATCTCAGGATCTTTTATACGGGCCTCGCTCAGACAGGGAGGTAGAAGCGTCTAATGATACACTTGCACTTTGCATGTGAGTATAATTTATTCTTTGTGAAGAAAGTGTAAAACAAAACACAGTTCACATACACAATTCACCAGGTGTTGGCACTTCTTTCAAAGGTGAACTACCAAACACTAACAACTGTTCCTAGCTGGACCACCACTTTTTTTTAAGGGTGTTTGAAGAGTATTTGAAGACTGTCTGATGACTTTTTGAAGACTGTTTTTCTGAAGAGATGTGAGCCTTTCCAGTTTTCGCGAAGTTCCCAAGTCCCACCCTCGACTTTTGAGGATTGGTCAGATTTGAAATAAGGGAGTTGACTTTGAATCCGCTACTTCCAATCATTTTTACTCTAGAGGCAAATTTTTTCTTTAATGACCTAACGTAACTTTTGAAAGGTAATGATATAGGCGTCCCCTCCTAGCACGCCTTCGTGTGACTTAAGACTAGCAGAAACTGTCAAGAGTCAAATTTCCAAAGTGAGTCGCCGAGCGACTCTGGAACCAAAATTCCAAGAAATGCTTAACTAAATCACCAGTGGGCCATCTGGAGTTTTTGTGTGTGTGGTCCATCTATGAAACAGGCAGCTTCGTGTGTGCAAGAGGTGGGCTATGTCCCACTCTGCGTACACACTCTGCGTAATTATTATAAAATTATTGAGAATAACTTGATGAAATACTATTTAGGCTTGTGGGCGGTTATAACGGATACAGGAGACCGGTAGCTTCTATTCGGTCCTTCCGAACTTGTAAAAAAGTGTTCATTCGTGAATTCAATACATTCATTCATAATAGAATTCAGAAGGCAGATCAGTGGTGTATATTCCGAAGAGAAGATTCATTACCGAGCAACGAACAACAAGCAGACACTGAAGATTTTACTCTATATACTAGAGTTACAGTAATCTATAAAGTATTACAGTTCAGCAGAAAAGATTTTATACGTTTCTCTATATTCACACTGTTGTTCGGTATTTAACTTTCTTCCTTTGAGTACATTAATACAATTATCTTCTTCTAACCGCTTCCTTTTCCTTTACTCTCTTACACATGCAGCACGACTTTTAGCGGCGGACATCTTATTAGTGCGTCACGTCATTTGCTTGCAGCTTGCTTCTATTATTGTTCACCCACTGACTAGTGGAGTTGAATTAGCAGCATTTGTTGCAAATAAAGGCCATAATTCCTAAACCGTAAGCGATGGGCCAAAACAGGTAGCATTTTGGAGAAGCTCACATTTATTAACATATTTTACTCGCAATATGTCTGGATTAATTTACGTTCTTCTCTCAGCACATTTCCATGGTAACAAAGTCAGCAATCGAACGTCGGCTGCTTAGTACCGAAGGTATCATAATCATAAATTGTTACACATCGCTGAGAACATTTCCAAGGTAACGAAGTCAACAAAAGAACCTCAGTTTAATTTTATTCAATCTGGTCCGTCACACTAGTCAATTGTTACGAAATGACTTGGCAACACCGTCCAATGTGACTCAGTGTATACGTATTGTAATGTGTTTTGCCACTGAAGACGCCGTTCGGATTATTAATTGGTTTATTTAACAACCTACAAGCCGTCACTACAATTACTGATAACACAGTTGCGGGTTTTCACAATTTATAAACCCTGCACAATAATTTGTTCACACTATCTTCGAGGATTTTCACTTATTCACATTGCGACTGATGGTCAGTCAGTCAGTCAGTAAGTCTTGGTGTCGAGCCCCATCATGAGCTCATGACCAGATATTTATTACTCTTTGACAGTTTCGATCTTTTGTTTGTGGGGCGCCCTCTCTAACGAGAGGACGGGTCTGTCTTTTGTATATGCTGCTAACCCTTGCCAGCGCAGCCTTTTTCGGGTCCGAGTCCCAAGGGACTCGTGAGCAAATTTTACTGTCTCAGATTTGAGACTTCTCTTTTCGTCGCCTTCTACGACTCGCAGGGTCACGGTGGAGGTATTCGACCCCGCCTCCACACGGGTTCTCACTGACTCCTTAGGCAGTGCAGTTCTCTTATAAACCCTCACCCAGACAATGGAAAGCGCCTCGCTTCCCGGTTGCCATGTCGCCTGTTTACAGGTGTTGCTGGGCAACCCTGTCTACAGTTGTTTCCTGCTGTGCAGTAACCGAGGTATCCCCCGCCACGTCACCGCGGCAATGGTTGACTGACACACTCGCTCCTCTGCCACGTCACCGCGGGGAGGGGGGCGGATTGTTGACTGGCATGTTACCGTAGTAGCAACAGCGCTCCGATGCCGTCATGTCACCGCTGGTGGTGGAGGGGTTGTCCTCCATAGCGCAATGCGTCACACTGTTCCCTCCTTAAGACTGTTCGTCCCGAATAGCCTAAGGGTCTATCCCCGTTCCTTTTCTTCGAAGGCTGTGCTTGCTGCGTCTCATGTTGCTTCGCCTAGTCCTTGCAGCGAATATTTTCTGACCGTTGCGTCCTCCGCTCCCTTCTTATGGTTGCTCGTCTCGAGCAGCCCCATGATAAGGCGAGATAAGGTCCAGGTGTACTACCAACATTCTCTACCTAGGGTTCTTCTGGATTCTGTATACCACGTCATTTAGCCGGGTTACTACTTTGTAAGGACCTTCCCACGAAGATTGAAGTTTAGGTGATTTCCCTTTCCTGCGGGCTGGGCGATAAAGCCAAACTCTGTCGCCCTCGTGGTAACTTGCGGAGTTGGCCAGTTTATCGTACCGAGTTTTCATCCGTTCACTGGCGAGTTTCGGGTGTTTTGGGCATAATTGTGGATGTCTTGTAGGTGATCCACCAAGTCTGTGGCATAATCGGTTGTGGTTAGTTCCTTGTTAGCGGGTACCCCAAGAACAGGTCGCAGGGCAGTCGGTGTTCCCGTCCGAACACTAGGCTAGCAGGGGTCAGGCCCGTAGTGTCGTGAGTGGATGGCTTGTAAGCTAGGAGAAAGAGGGGTAGCCTCTCATCCCAGTCCCTCTGGTGGGATGCGACGACCTTCCGCAAGTGCTCCTCGATGATTTTAATGTAGCGTTCCACCATGCAGTTCGACTGTGGGTACAGGAGAGTGATGCGCGTCTTGCTTACTCCCAGGCGTTGCAAAATTTCTTGCAGCAGATGAGACTCGAAATTACGGCCTTGGTCACTGGGCAACTCCCGAGGTATACCGAAACGGCAGAAGAAGTTGGCAACCAGTAGTTCCGCTATTTTCGACGCTTCCTGATTTGGAATGGTCTACAATTCCGGCTACTTGATAAAGTAGTGCATAGTAATAAGTATGTATCGGTTTTCTTTGTCGCTTCGTGGGAAGGGCACTGCGATATCAATGGCTATTCTCTCGAAGGGAGACCCGACATTGTACTGGTGCATTTGCCCACGATTCCTGCTCCGCGGTCCCCGGCTGGCTGCACATTTGGCGCACTGTCGACACCATTTCTCAATATCGGCTCTTGCTTGGAGCCAGTAGAATCTCTGCCGAAACTTATTCAGGGTTTTGTTAACACCCAAGGGACCTTCTAACGGTCCACCATGTATTTCGCTCAGAACGTCCTTCACGTTACTCATAGGAATCATTATCTGGCCTACTTGACGTCTTCCGTCGGCGGATTCCCAGTTGAGCCTTAGTATGCCGTTTCTCACTGCGAGCGATCTCTATTGGGCCCAGTAGCTTTTATACGTGGGACTCCGATCCGCGATATCTTACTATTCCGGTCGTTTTCAGTTTTCTATTTCCTGTAGAATAGGCCCTATGTCTGGGTCGTTTAGCTATTCCTATCTTACGGTAACCGGGTCCCAACTGGCTTCCGGTAGGGTTCCAATAGCGCGTATTTGCTTTACATCTGCCCGTGTCTCAAATTTGTAGCAGTGCGCACATTGCTCTTGGCAGGTTCGTCTATAAAGGGCGTCGGCGTTGTTATGTTTCCGGCCTTGACGATGCTCAGAAGTAAAGTTGTACTCTTGTAGGCGCTGTATCCAGCGCGCAGTTTGTCCTTCTAAGTTTCTGAAACTCATGAGCCAGGTAAGCGCAGAGTGGTCCGTTCGAAGATGAACTGTTCTCCGCATAGGTACTTGTGGAAATGTTCCAGCGTCCTCGCTATGGCAAGTAGTTCTCGTCGGGTCACGCAGTAGTTTCTCTCTGCTTTGTTTAGCTCTTGCTAAAGTAAGCTATGATACGCTCTTGTCCGTCCTGTATTTGAGAGAGAACTCCGCCAATTTCGACATTATTTGCATCTGTGTCCACGAGAACTTCTCTCCTGGCTGTGGGTAGGCAAGAATAGGGGCAGCACATAGGGCTCCCTTTGGTGTTTGAAAAGCGGCCTCCACTGCTGGAGTCCACTGGAAGGTTTGGTTCTCTTCCATTAGTCTAGTTAGTGGTTTTGCAATGTTGGGAAACCTGAGATAAATCACCTGTAATACGTGCATAGTCCAAGAAAGCTTCTAATTTCATGTTTATCCTTAGGGGTCGGCCATTCTCACACGGCTTTCAATTTTTCCGGGTCGGTCGATATATCTTCTGGTGATACAATATGACCGAGGTACCTAACTTCTTTCTGCAAAAATTTACACTTTTCCGGGTTAAGTTTCATATGGGCTTCTCTGAACCTCTCAAACACTTTCGCAAGTTGAGCATGTGCTCTTGAAATATGCGGTCTATTACGATTACGTCGTTCAAATACACAAGACATGAATCGTACGTGAGATCTCTTAGGAGTGTCGCCATTAGTCTCTCAAATGTTGCCGGAGCATTGCAGAGGCCAAAGGGCATGACTGTGAACCGCCATAACACTTGACCTGTCAAAAACGCTGTTTTCTCTTTGTCGTCTGGGTGTACATCGACTTCCCAATAGCCACTTTTTAGATCGAGACTTGAAAACCATTTGGCTCCGGCCAGCCTGTCCAGGGTGTCGTCAATCCGGTGTAGTGGAAAGCAATCCTTCTTGGTGACGTCGTTCAGCTTCCTGTAGTCCACACAGAAACGGAGGTCTCCATTCTTTTTCCTGACCAAAACGACCGGGGAAGACAAAAGGCTGTCCGATTCTTCTATAGCCACCTGTCCTCGCATGTTGTCAAGCATTTCCTTTACTTCTGCTTGTTTTGCCAGGGGTACTCTCCTCGGTGGCTGTCGAATTGGTCGGGCTTCTCCCGTGTCTACTAGGTGATATACTTTGTTTGCCGTTCCATAATCTTCGTTGTCCTTCGCAAAGATATCCGCGTACTCGGACACGAGTTCCTCTAATTCTTGAAATTCTCTGGCGCTTAGGTGTGGCTTGGCCGTTGTGGTCATTTCCGCTAATTCCGGGTTTAGCCCTGGTGCTGGTGGCTGCCCCACATCGAGAAAAGTCACAAATGATACTGGATCACAGTACGCCAGAGGAGATCCTCTCCTGGGCTTTTGGTCCCTGTGAGTAACATTCATGCCCTTCACTGGTACTTCCTGACTGTCCTGATCTAGGGTCCTGGCTACATAGATTCCATCAGGCGGATGGGCCTACTGACTTAGTTCTACTAGACCATTCTCTACTCCCAGATGATTCTTCATTTTAGCCATCACTATCCCCTCGTTCTGTGGGGATATCACATGGTCCTATGCCACTACTAAGCTGGAAGGACGGGGTCCTGCCCCAGGACTCCATAACGATACTTCTTCTTCTGCCAGACGCAGAGTTCAATGCGTTTACATGTTTCTGTCAGTTTTAATCATCTTCAGAAGGCAATAAAAACATGTTAAGGAACTACTATTGCATATATCACAGTGTATATAAATATTTTATAAAAAAAATTTCAATTAAGTTATAATAAATTATTAATGTCCACAGATATTATAAAACTAATCCAACTGCCTTTGCAAGGAAAATATTTATATCGTTAGCTAGTTAAGGCTACTATTAAATTTGACTGGCTTAAATGGCAGGAATCTGGAAAATAATAGATCTCTCTTTTTTTTTTAATTGTTTCTTTCTGGTCCGTCACACTAACAATTACAAATATGAATTACTCTGTCCAATGTGACCTGTAAGTTTATTACTACATGAAAAACTTAACACCCTTACATGTTTCGGTCTCTGCGGACCATCTTCAGAGGGCAAACATCACTACAAATAGGAAACCACCTTCATATAATTTGTTTAGACGTAAAGTACGTACACTTATATGTTACAATGCATAGTACACAAAATAGAACATTTCACAAACACAGCTGTTTCCTGGGAATGTAAGTTTTTAAAAATTATTTAAAATTTCTTGATGCTAATTAAAAATTTTTTCATTGTCAATAATTAAAATTCATAAACCATGCAGGCTTGTGTTCGTCCTCCCATCGTCCCTCTTGCATGGGGCAGATATTGTGCCACCGTCTATCTTGATGTGGAGGTTCTTTATATCTCCCAGGGTTTGCTCGTGGCTGCTGTGCTGTTTTCACTGTTCACTGTATGCTCTGATTGTAAACCGCATAATTAGATCTAAGCTTAAATATGCGTCCGTAGTCTGAAATTCAATTACGTCAACTGATGGAAACAAGCTGGAATACATCTAGTAGAAGTATGTGGTCCTCTGTTTTAATGGTTTCTTTTCTAAAGTCCTTTGCCGTTATTCTCTTGCTCTGAAGGAGTTAAAATTGCATACTCTACGTATTACGAGGCATCGCCTCAATGTTCTCTTCCTTGCTCAAGGTTACCTTGGTATAAAATTTTGCCCTTCGCTTTGGAAATTGTTGGTCTCAGAGTTCCTGCTCAGTATATCAGACACATGGCATTGTTCAATGTCTGCTCCTCATATAAAAATTGTCCCTCAGCTAGATGTGCATCAGCTGCTAATGTTGTTTGCAGGGACGTTGACTTATTCGGTGACACAGATGTTCTCCTCAGCCGTTTTTGTAATATGCTTTAATTGGTAGTATTATTATTTGCACGTACGTAAATGGAATTGTATTTAATTATTCTTTTTCAAATATTTATTCTCTATATTTCTTAATTCTCAATAGCATCTTAAGTTTATTTTTTAATGAAATTATTATTCTCAATAACACTTTGTTTGTTTGGGGCACGCGGTAGCGTAATTTGTTGAGGCACTATGCTACAAGCGGGAAGGTCGCAGGTTCGAGTCCCGATGAAGTGGAGTTTTTCAGTTGACCAAATCCTTCCAGCTGTACCATATCCCTGGGCTGGTGTCGACTCGACCTCTAACAGAAGTGAGTACCAGGAATATTCTTGGGGAAAGGAGCGTCCGGCGTGTAAGCCTGACACAAAGCTCAGCGGTCCAAGATTTTAAGTATTAAAAACATTAATAATTTATTTTTAACTTAAACGCCTATTAAAGTAATTAAATATCTGTATACAAAATTAAGTTTATGTACTATGATATATGTAATAGTAGTTCCTTAACATGTCGTTATGTACATGTTCACAGCTGACCGAAGCGTGTAAAGGCATTATATAAGTACGTATACACTGAGTCACGCTGGGCAGTGTTGTCAAATAATTTTATATGAATTTCGATTACTTAGTAGCAAAGGTATCAATAACTAAATTTTGTTACAGTTTCTGTTACTTACGGACGAGTTGTTATACTTTCTGTTACTTACGGCTTCATTCCATTTGTACCCTCGTATAATAACTTTTTCAACGTTAAAATCCCCTGTCGTGGGTCTAAATGTGCTTGACCCCAAGAAGAACTGATAGTTGGCAAAAAGTCAATCGTAAAGTAATTTTAACTTAAACTTAAATTAGTTGAGTTCCGTGCGGGAAGCTGTGAAGATAGAACTTGAGCGCGTTTTTCTGTTGTATGTTGGTGACTAGAACTACAGGTTCACTTTTGCAGTTATATGTCGAGGAACCTGATTAAATTGTTTCCGCAAAATCGCTAATGGGGAAAAATTGCAATACACTGTAATCAGCCTTCCACCAACAAAAACATTAAGAGGTTATATGTATATGGACCCGTCTACCAATTGTCTTAGTTGATGATTGAGCTTTAGGCGTTTAAGGAAAACTGTTATGCTCATTTGAACAAAGGAAACCAGATACAAAACTTGACTTTAAAAAGAGTGCATTGAATATATACTTGAAATCCTGGATAATAATTGGGATTGTCATAAAACTGTGAAAGTCGTCGTTAATTTGCAAGAGAATGCTGTAAGCGTCTGTGTTGTGAACATAATTCTGCGAGTGAAATAGTAACCATTATAATAATGAAAATTATATTGTAGCGTGCTTGTAAACTGTGGAAACCCGCAACAGTGTTGTAGTTAATTGTAGCCAAGACTTGTAGGTTGTTAAGTAAGCCAATTAACAATCTGAACGGCGTCTTCAGTAACTAAACACGCTACAATATGCACTATATACCAGCTGGAGTTGTGAGAGATTGTAACAAATATGCAAAAAAGGAGAAGTCCTTTAATTTTTTTAAGGTTATCTTCATGGGAGTATGAGGAAACTCCCATGCCAATAGAACAAATTGTAAACACTCATTATTAACGCTCACTTTATATCAATATAGTTTAATTACAACTACTTCGTATATTCTTTCAATACCAGCGCACACTTAAAAGTATTAGATTGTCGACGACAATATTTCACAAGTCCTAGGAAAGAAAAGAGTTTTATTTCTTTTTCTGGCATTCTTCAATACAGTACACAACACATTAACAACTAAATTATACACATCAAGTCAAAAATGAAACTTCCCTAGTTCATTACTTTTGGGAGGTGCTATGACGTTATCGATAATGAATCAATATCATACACTTTCAAAGAACGAGTTCGTTAATTGCCAATAACAATGAAGGTGAAAGAATTATTTACTATTACAAAGATTAGTATAATCTTCCAGAAGACTGAAAATTGTGTTACTGACTTCGAGTGATTGGCAGAAAAAAAATTAATTTGCCGATATACAGGTATTATTTCGAATGCATTACCTGTTATGCATGTTATTCTATCTTCGTCTTTACTGCCGTTAGCACACAATAAAGATTCGAGTCCCGAGGTCGATGAAAACATCTTTGTCTCAGGATAATATTTTTCAAGTTCTTGTTGTCTAGCTAAATATTTAAACATATTGCCTTTTTATTCTCAATATATACTTTCGCTTTTGCTTCTGGTGGTGAAAAATATGCATTTGTTTGCACTAAATGCTGAAATACATGTCATAAATACACGACAAAGTACCAGCTTACACGTGCCATTGATAAATTTGGCCAAATATAAGAATAGTGTGTGTTGTATGGGTATTAAAATATTTAATAATCTGCCACATAATTTAAGAAAATTATCGAGTGATTATAAAAAATTTAAGTTAGCTATAAATAATTTTCTCTTAAATCAATCATTTTATTCGATAAATGAATACTTGGAGTGGTCAAAAGAAAGGAAATAGAATACAGGTGAATATTTGTTTTATTTAGATACACTTATGTGTAGTAGTTTTTGTAGACTCTGTATAAATGTATGTATACTTTTATTATTAATTGCTTATAATGTCCGTATTTTAGTTATTATTGATTTATTATACTAAGCATTGACTAAGTTGTATTATTGCAACTGTTTTATTATAGTATATGTTACTATTTGGGACTGCTTCTACAACTGTGGTGATTGTGTCGCCTGTACGTTTTTCTTGAAGCAATAAAGATATTATTATATTATTACTACTTGACTAATGTGAACGAACTTCACTGTTCACTAATGCCTGGCGGTGCCCGGTGTGAACAATGCTTGGAGGCCTTGGCGGCACTGAGCAGTACTGAGCGGTACTGAGCGTACTGAGCGTACGGAGAACGGAAGAGAAACGCAGCAGAGATGTCTGTAGGATGTTTTGTGTGACCGGTTGTGCTGTAGGAAGCGGGGTTTGTTTTTTGATGCAGCAGTGTTTTTGAAAGATGTATTATATTATAGTTGTATATGTTTGTTTAACGAAGTAATGTTTAATCGTATTCATGACGTAAAATTCTGCCGAGTAACAGTTTGCTATGGATAACAGGAATGTTATTGTCAAATGGACAAATTGTTGCCGTTTATGTCTTCTTGATGATGGCATTAAATTGCATATATTTGAAGAAGAAGGGATCCAAAGACAAGTTGCACGCAAAATAGAGACATGTTTTCCGATTTTGGTAATAATAAGTTCCGTTTAGCTTTACATGCTATAGGTGTGAAGTTCCCATTGCTAAATGTTCTTTTCCTTTCTTTTTGTAAACATGAGTTATTCTTTATGAGCAGCAAGGCCTACATGTGGGGCTTAATTCTCCACTCATAATGTGGCATTGGTGAAACATCCTCCGATCTTTACTTCAGAGTTCCTTGTTAGTGACTTACTTTGAACTTTACATGTCTGACATACTCCCACCATCATGAAGATATGGAAAAGTAGGTGGTGGTTCATATTTACACCTCAGCAATAAAGATTCATACATCAGAATCCATGTAAAGAGGAGCAGGTTTCATATCTACTGGAAGATAAAATTTAAGTTTATTTACTATAGTATTAGGGGATGGTAAAAGAGAGATTATAAAGTGGTCATCTATAAGTGGGCCCATCCTTGCCATAAAACCTGACACCTTGTGACAATTTTGTAAGCAGTATACAACCTTAGACACACGTGAAGAAATGATTGTGTTTTGACAGTGGATCACAAGAATATGTATAATTAATTCTTTAATTTACTGTGATACTCTATTTTATTCTGATTATATACTTAATGGTATTCTGCATTTGTTCATGACAAATATAATTTTGCAATAAGAAATAACCAGTGTGTATTATGCACATGATACAAAGAAAACAAGAATGAAGGTGTAGATACTTCATCTTGAAAGAGTAGTTGTGTGCTGGCAGTAAAAATCATAAAATTATTATTGAACATGATATGTACAGTTCTCAGTATAATCTGAAACATTCATGAGCTCTAATTTTAGTTTGGTGGGTTTGAGGCATTCCATGTTTCTTTCCCACAAGATTTGTTTTCCAGTGTGTGATCCAGTTCTGTTAAATTTGAGGTTCTCATAAAAGTGACAGCAAAGATCACTGCCTTTGAGGATGTGATGCAGGAAGGAGGAGGTAGCAGGTTCCTCCAGATGTTTGTACATGTCTAGCATACTACATGGCCTCACATGATGGAAGAATGTAAACTTCAGTTCTGTTAAAGCTTGTAGCAGACAACAGTTACTTTGTATGTGTGGTTGTCTGCTGGCTTGTTTGAGAATGAAATAAAAAATCCTGAACAGCCTTTTCTGAACTGGGAAAAGACATGCATCTGTAAGGCATGCTCACTAGTTCCGTTATTAAATCTTTGTAAGATGTAACTGTTACGATAGCCCAAATCATTTTCATGTTTGATGGTATGTGCAAGCAGTACTCTTTAGGTTGAGAGGTTTTATTGTCAGTTGACAGAAGTTGGAAAAGGTAAACTTGTACTGTAGATTATACAGAATTTGATATTTTTGTCTCTGCATATGACTGAACAGGTTTTGTATTGCATTTCACTGATCTCCCAGTTACTTTGTATTATGCTAATGAAATTGCATTTCTATATGTATCTTGTTCTGGAGTTGCAGGTTGGTGCATACCACTGCTATTTTATTATCAGAGACTAATTGGTTTAAACTCTATGGGTGGAGGGACTGGATTTTAGTTTGGGTGTTGGGATTGAAGTAATGTATATGTTTGGGACTGTAACTACTAATACATTCAAGTAAACAACATTTGAAATAATGAGTGACCAAATTTCATAGAGCTACATTTATACTGTTATGAAAGTCATTGTTTTGAATAATGTCATAACAGTTCAGAAATCCCTCTTCCTCATCCATGGAGCTGAGCCCTTCTTGAGAAGTCACCAGTTGTGCAACTACTCAAGAACTTCCCAGCATTTTATAGAACCTGAAGGTTCAATCCACTGGTCCCTATCCTGAGCCAGATCAATCCAATTGATACCCTCCCATCCTATATCTCTTTAAGATCCATTTTGATATTGTCCACCCACCTACATCTTCGTCTTTCCAGTGGTCTCTTTCCTTCTGGCTTTCCCATCAATATCCTATACACACTCCTTAATTCATGCTACATGCCCTGCCCATCTCATCCTCCTTGACTTGATCATTCTAATTATACTTGGAGAAGAGTACAAGCTATGAAGCTCCTCATTATGCTGTTTTCTCCAACCTCCCATGGCAGGACTGGCAAGCCTTTCCCCAGGTGGGACAATCCTTCTGCATGCTCAGCCACATAAAACACTGTGTAACCAGCTTCCTTGTTGCTTTGGGGCCTGGTTGTGACAGATCATGGACAGACTGAAACCCTTTGAGCTGTAGGAGAGCTGGCATGTAAAGTCGAGATCTGGTAGACGTGTCGCAGTAGATGAAGACTGTGGTACCAGGGGTTGGTAGTTTCTCGAGCAGCAGGGCAGTGGTTGACCCCATGAGTGCTTGGATCTCATCGTCACTGTCCTGCGAAGAGGTCAGTGCATCGTAGGATGGTGGCACAGTGACAGACTAGATGCAAGAGAGGGTGTTGGTGATAACATTGACCTGTCCAGAAATGTGCCTTATGTCTGTCGTGAACTGGATGACAAACTCTAAATGATTGCACTGCCGTGATGAGCATTTGTTCCGCTTCTGCTGGAAGGCATAGGTGATGGGCTTGTGATCGGTGAAGATGATGAAGTGGCGTGTTTCCAGCATATGGCGGGAATGCTTTACAGCCTTGTAGATAGCTAGTAGCTTGCGGTTGTAGGCACTGTACCTGGGCTTGGCCGGGGTGAGCTTCTTGGTGAGGAAGGCGATGGGCTGCTGATGCATTGCTTCAACATGGCATCCATGGTGGATGTGGAGGTGTCTGTGATGAAGCTAGTGGCACGGATTGATCGGAGTGTGCCAGTAGTCTGGTAGTCTGGTGCGTGACAACTTCCCCTTGTCCTTTTTGAAGGCCTTGAGGAGTTTTGGCATCCAGGTGATGGGGTGGGAGCCCTCATTCATTCATTCATTTATTATTTCACCATAGATCCATTAAGAAATTACATTCTGTGAATGTGGTTACTGTCATGACAGCTTAAATACATAATGCAGCAATGCATTAATCAGCACGTATGTAGTACATGATATATAATATGTGGTAGATACATTGTAAAACATTAAAAGATACACATTAAGCATAAACCTGTATTATACAATATCGATACACTCAAATGCATTTACATTTGTAATGAAAATACTCATTCAACAGATAAAATGAGTTTGCATATAAAAAGCACTAGACTTTGGGGCCGGAGATAATGTCATGCCATGGTGCCGGGGTTGCCGCATGGGACAGAAATCGCCTATAGAAGTTCAGCATGCCCACAAATTGATGGAGCTGTTTGGCAGTCTTGGGAGGGTGGCAGTGCTGGAGATGGGTCACTCATTCTTCCAGAGGTTGGGAATCCTTGGCAGACACCTTGTAGTTGAGGAATGTGATCTCAGGTGCTTGGAAGATGCACTTGGCTGGTTTGATGATAATGCCATACCTCTGAAGTTGGTTGAAGAGATCCTGTAGATGTTGTTCATGCTCCTCGAGTGGCCAGGAGAAGACAAGGATGTTGTCCAAGTAGGAAAAACAGAAATCAAGTCCCCGCAGAAAGTCCATGAAGTGTTGGAAAGTCTGGGCAGTGTTGCGCAGGACGAAGGACATGAAGGGGAAGTCGAATAGGGTGAATGGAGTGGTTATGGCAGTGTTCTATATATTATCGGGATGGAAGGAGATTTTATTGTAAGCTATCACCAGGTCGATCTTGGAAAAGATGGAACAATCGAAAAGCTGATGGTAGTAGTCATGAATATGACTGACAGGGTAGCAGTAGGTGATAATCCAGATGTTTTAAGGCTCTGCAGTTGGTGAATGGACACCAACTGTTTTCCTTCTTTGGCAGAGTGTGTAGAAGGAAGACCAGGAACTCTGAGTGGCGAGCTGTGCCATTCCGCAACATGGCGTCGAATTCGGCTTTGGCGATAGCAAGCCAGTCCGGTGTCAGTCGGTGTGGCCGGCAAGTGATCGGTGGGCCTGGTATAGTCCAGAAGTGATGGAGAATGTTGTGGAGCACTTTGTGCTGGTCTCTGGCTGGGCAAGGAGGCTGTGTACCGATGTGTCCCCAGTGACGGTGTTGAGGCTGGGGATCAGCAAGCTTGGGCTGGTACAGATAATGAAGTGATTCCATCCAGTAGGCCGTTTTTTTTTGGCTTTCCACAAGGAGGCCGAAATGAGAAAGAAAATCCACGCCGATGAGGGGGTGTGTGACGTTGGCCACCAGGAACCACCACATAAAATCCCTACAAAGTTCCAAGTTGAGGTTTAGGGGTACCCATCCATGGATGTGGATTGTAGTGCCGTTAGCCACACAGAGGTCATAGTTGACCCATTCCTTGCATCGCAGAATGAGCCTGTGGGGGTATACGTGGAGGTCAGAACACGTGTCGACCAGGAACTGCCATTTTCTAATCCTGTCGGTGACAAAAAGGCGGCCTGTGGTTGTAGTGCAGATATGTGCCGCCACTGATGTTCACTGGGTTAATTTCCGTGCTGTTGGTAGGCACAGGGTGGAGTACACTTTTGCGCTTTGGCTCTGAAGCAAAGATAATTCCAGCAGGGGGTGGATGCAGTGTCTTCTTGGGAGAGGGATGTGCTGCCCAAACGGTGGTTCCTGGAGTTGGCCCGAAGGCGGTCCTGGCCGGCGCCGAGTGCTGCTACCTAGTGGGGGGGGGGGACTCAATCACCTGCAGAAGTGCAGTGTTGTCAGGGGGTGGACCAGTGCTAGTGAGTGCCGGCTGGGATGCGACCTCGGAGATGCAGTCTGCACAGCGGGCTGCAGCGTTCAAGCTGCCCTTGTGTTGTCCAGTGAGAATGGTCTGTACGTTGGGGGGTTGCCAGCTGGACCAGATGCCTAGGAGGAAGTCATCTGGCATGTCTGGGGCAAGGCTCCTGAGGTGCCTCAGAAACTGGGACAGCATATGGTCTCCCATCTCGAGTGTAAGGAGCTGGTGAATGCGTTGTTCTCTCGAGGAGGACAGCCACCTCATGAACTCGGTCTTCAGCATGGTGTAGGGGTATTGATCTGGCAGAGAGGTGATCATGTCCTCTACCTCTGTGGTGTACTGGTAGTCCAGCTGCAAGATCACATGGCAGAACTTGATCTTCTCGCTGCTGATACCAGCTAAGAAAAACTGCACCTCAACGCTAACCCCACAGCTGGCTGCTCGGCCCAGAATGGCGGAAGCCACACAACCACTCTGAATACATCTGTTGGTGGGGAACTGTCTGCATCCTCCATGCTTCGTTGGGGTCACCAATGTGGGATGTCGATGCTTGAAGAGAACCACGTGAAACTATAACAAATGTTTATTGCTCTTAGAATGAATATTACAGATGATCAGGGAAGCAGAGCATGCCTGCTGGATACTGGCGAAAACTCCTTTTATAGAGGACCATCCTGAGCTAATGACGGCGGTTATATTGTCCCTGAAAAGAGCCATTTGTCAGAAGCCGGGCATGCCTGCTTGAGGCCAGGGGAAGCTCTCATCACAGCAGGTTAGCCAGCGCCAGTGTCGGTGTTCTTCCTTGCAGCACCCCTGAACTGCAAGTCAGCACGCCTTTGGGATCCCGGGTGAAGCTCTTACAGTAGCTGGCTAGCTGGTGCTAGTGGCAGCAAGGCTGGTTGGCCTGATGAGCACTGACAGTCGCCTGCATAGTCTGCTGTTGGTGCTGCCTTGACATAAGCTTAGGCGTGACTGTTGCTAGGATGCTGGATGTCTGCTTCTCTATACTTTTGTTGCTAGGCGGCACACAAAGCATTGGGCATTGGAGCTGCAGTGGTGAGCACTGATTGGGTAGCATTTGCTTCAGTGTGGAAGGCTCCCACAACAGAAACAAAGTTTTCAGGACAATGTTGTGCTGAAAGCTTAATTTTTGTTTAAATCTCAGTGTATTAAGCTTTGCTACTAACAAATGTCCATTCATTGTAAAGAGAAGGGCTGCAGCATTTTAGTGCACACATCATAAAATGCCTCATTATTGTATGAAAACAGTTTCCTCACACAAGGCAGGTGTCAGAACTACGAGGGGCGTTCAAGTTCTAAGGTCTGCGATTTTTTTCTCAGGACTGGGAGCAGATAGACACATGCGGTTTAGTTTAAAATATGTGTGCACGCTTTGTGAATGCGTGACAGAGATGGCAGCACTGTACAGCACACAGAACTCTAGTGGTGGCGGTGAGAGTGAGGAGTGTTTTTGATACCTAAAATGGCGGCGTTTTCGTTACAAGAACAGTGAGTAATCATTCGTTTTCTCCACTTGCGTGGTGTGACACCCATTGAAATTCATCGCCAGTTGAGTGAGACATGTGGTGATGGTGTCATGAATGTGAAAATTGTGCGTTCATGGGTGCAACTGTTCAAAGAAGGCTGAACATCGTGTGACAATGAACCAAAACAATCTCAGCCTCGCACCAGCCGGTCTGATAACATGGTCGGGTGAGTTGAGAAAGTTGTTTTGGAGGATCGCCGATTGAGTGTGGAAAACATCGCCTCCAAAGTTGGCATTTCCGTGGGATCTGTGCACACAATCCTGCATGAAGACCTGTGAATGTGGAAAGTGTCCTCCAGGTGGGTGCAATGAATGCTGGTGGACAACCACAAGGCTGCACGCATGGCAATTTGCCAGACGATGTTGACACGTGATGAAGGCATGAATGGGACTTTCTTTTCATCAATTGTGACAATGGATGCCGTTTTTCAATCCTGAAACGAAGCACCAGTCAGTTCAATGGAAGCACACAGACTCACTGCCACCAAAAAAATTTCAGGTAAGCACCAGTGCTGAAAAAATGATGGTGGCCAGATTTTGGGACAGTGATGGCATAATCCTTACTCATTGCCTTCCAAAGGGCACTGCAGTGACAGGTGCATCCTACCAAGATGTTTTGAAGAACACTCTCCTTCCAGCACTGCGAGAAAAACAGCCAGAAAAGGCTGCACGTGTGCTCTTTCACCAGGACAATGCACCAGCACATCGGGTGTACGTGACGCAGCAGTTTCTTCGCGGAAATAACCTTGAAGTGGTTTCTCATGGTCCCTACTCACCTGACCTGGCTCCTAGCGATTTTTGGCTTTTCCCAACGATGAAAGACACTCTCCGTGGTCACACATTCACCAGTCGTGCCACTATTGTATCAGCGATTTTCCAGTGGTCAAAAGAGACTCCTACAGAAGCGTTCGTAGCGGTTATGGAATCATGGCGTCAATGTTGTGAAAAATGTGTATGGCTGCAGGGAGATTACGTTGAAAAGTGACAGAAGTTTCAAATTTTTTGTATGATTATTGTGTGAGAAAAAATCGGAGACCTTAGAACTTGAACACACCACGTACTTAAAGAACTAACAAATCTTGTAGGTAAACCCATCCTTTCACCAAAGCAGCTTGTAGGGGTGTTCTGTCAGTAATTTTCTTACCATAAAGAAAATGAACTAGTTTAGAATACAGTAATCTGAGGTCAGAGGTCCTCTAATGTGTCCTTTACCTTTTCATTCATTTTGTTAAAATACAAATTAGGTGGATCAAAATTAATTGAATATTATTAGCCTCCTTTCCTTATTTGGATAAATAAAAGTAGGTTTATGAGGTTGCCTTGCTGTGTGTGTCACCCGAGCCCCTGTCAGTGACTTCATAAATCCCTCATATCAGTAATACTAACATTACAGCCTCTCAGGAATTCATGATTTATTTAATCCGTCTTGCAGTGCATACACTCATTTATTTCCTTCTCTCCCTCGCACTACATGTTTCGGCATAATAATGCCATCTTCAGGTGCTTACTTATCCATGTCAGACCAGTTCATTGCATGCCATGTTCACACATTAAAATAACTAAAATATGTATCTATCATATACATTGTCAAACGTTAAAAATATTAAAATTGTTCAGGATACCACATCGCTACGTCGCCCCTCACTACGTCAGTCACGCCCATTCTCCTTTGTTGGAGCACTCCTTCANATACATATTTTAGTTATTTTAATGTGTGAACATGGCATGCAATGAACTGGTTTGACGTGGATAAGTAAGCACCTGAAGATGGCATTATTATGCCGAAACATGTAGTGCGAGGGAGAGAAGGAAATAAATGAGTGTATGCACTGCAAGACGGATTAAATAAATCATGGACTTAAATCAGTGCAACAGGACGCTAAAATATAACTCTCAGGAATTGTTGATGCTGTAACCTTAATATTCCTTGACTGGCCAAACTGAGCATTATAAAACATCTGTTTATCATGCCAGCTGAGGCCATCTCAGGGGCAACTGTACCACATGCACAATTCAGGTTTTTTAAAGTTCAAGTTTATATAATTGCTTTACTGACTGACTTACAACTTCATAGTAAAGATTCACATTACATATCATGTTAGATTCTCAGCGTCCATGTATTTATCCAATGGACAGTGAATACATGGACATTAAGTTAAACAATTGCAACAGGATGCTGAAATACAGAATTAGATACTCAGTTTGTAGTGAGAGGCACATGGATTATTAGTTCTTCCCAAAGCTTGTTATTATTAAGGTGCTCATATTTTTAGCTATGATAGTTACTATAGGTTTCAGCTGTGTCTGTAGTAGTCACGGTCAGGCTGTCAAGCTACCAAGCGCATCACCCAACATTCTGTTATCCTTTGAATTGGGGCAGATTTGCTAGCATAAATTATATAAAATGGCAGTAATCCAGCTCCAACCCAATCTAACCATGCCAAACATTTCCAGATGTGAAAAGATTATTTTCTCATGCTGCATGCTTGTTTCTTGCTTGGCTTATTCTTTGACCCTGAAGACGGAATTGATATGTTTGTCCAAAATATCAGTTTACTTTCAGTGGACTACATGGCCTTTCATCCTAGTTCATAATCACTGCTCTCACAAACTCAGATCCTACATATTGCAGTGTATCTGTTATAGACCCGTGGTTTGTATTTATTGCTTTGTGATGACAGAGAATTCTGAAGCTTATGGTACACTTTACAGATATATGTCGGAGATCCACTGCCAAAGATGATCTGTCATAAATGCCTCTATAAATTGGACACAGTGTATGATTTTCGTCTTAGATGTCTTGAAGCCAATACTACTCTGAAGACACAGTTATTGACCCTGACGCATATCACCGAGGTGAAGCAGTATCTGAATACTTTAGAATCGGCTTCATATGTGAGAAAGGTGGGTAAAGTTCAGCATTGTCACAGTGATGATGGCACTGATTGTCTTTGTGAAAGAAATGATGTGTGCGTCATAGTTCTCAGAATTTGGCACAACTTGAGTGGCAATTTGGAACTTGCAGTGCCAGGGCAATTTGAGTGATAGCAATGGCTACAGAGTCAGGAGAGTATAATTGCTGTAACATTCAAATGCATGCCGTACCATCATCAAACATTTAGATATGTAACAGGCAGGAGTTATAATTGTCATATGGTGAAAACCCCATTTAAAGTTTATTTTGAGAGAAGTGGGTTTTGAGCACTAAACTCATGAAATTAACTGGTGGGAATTTAACGCCAAGTATATTTGACTTGGGATTAATGACAATGAATAAGTCTTAAAATGAGGAACATTAAATGGAGGTTCCAGTGTATAATTTTTTTCCCCTGTGGTTTATTTGTCAATTCTTTCAGTGTTAGGACAGTATAGCATCAGATGGTAGGATGAGTTTGATGAATGTTGAATTCAAAAGGATTTCAAAGGAAGTGGTTATGGCCTAATTGAGATACTACAAAGTATTTGCCTGGAGGGGCTGTCATAGCATAGACATGGTGGAACATGCTAAAAAAGGGAACCTTATGAACATGAAAGAAAACTTCCACATTACATGGTAGCGTAGTTGGTTAAGGCACTATGCTACAAGCCGGAAGGTCACAGGTTCAAGTCGTGATGAGGTCATTGGATTTTTTTGACCTAATCCTTCCAGCCGCACAATGGCCCTGGGGTCAACTCAGCCTCTAACAGAAACGAGTACTCTGGGAATATTCTTTGGGGTAAAGGGCGGCTGGTGCATAAGGCTGACAATCTTGCTGCCATCTGTGAGCCTACTGTCTAGAAAATGTGGGAACCTCAACATCTCACAACCATATGGGCCTCCATGTCCTGTTACAGGGATACCTTTACTTCTTTAGTTTATCACTATAATAAACATAAACTAATAAAAGAGAAAAAACATAATAAGGAGAGTGATACTCAGAATGGTATGTTTGACATTATAGTAAACATTAGTATGTCCCCACACATACATCATGACACACAAGGTATATAAATACCTGACGTGTATACGTTAGAATAGTACAACAACACAAAGTGTTCTGTACAACAGGACCACGATATTAAAGGTAGGACTAAAATAAGAAACTCACCCTCTCATAAAATTAGGATTATAGAAATACTGCATAATACCCATAATATAATTGCTGCTTCCCCTTCTGCAGGCACAAAACCATGTTAGGATAGACAATCTTCCTTTAATGAGAAGGAATTCCAAGACACAAACCATTGATTCTAGTTTTAACAAAAAGATTTTTTAACTTTACTTTTAAACACTTGACTGTGTAAATAAATTAGTTATAATAACTGATAAATGTTCCAATCACTTCATGTACTTAATGCTGTTATAAGGTATAATTTTTATATGTTAATGACATTTTAATAGTGGTTTCCTAAATGCTGATTGCGTCATTCTGAAGATGGTCAATCTGACTGAAACATGTTAAGGAAAATGAAAAATTGAAATAAAATATGTTTTAATCAGTCACACTGGACAGTGTTGCGAGTCATATTATACTATTGCTAGTGTGATGGACCAGGATGAGCCAAGTCAAGTTTAAAAGAAATTTTAAATTACTTAACATAAACTTGCATAATATTTTTCAGCAGAAATTTGTTGATAATTTATTTTCTAGGCTGAGGTTTAAATGCTAAGTCAAGACTAAAAAGTTGTACACATGTGACACTTTCATTATTGCAGATGTAAAAACTGGCATAGAGCCCAATAGTACTTTCCACAAATTCTGGCTTTATATACTTGAAATATACTATGACCTTATTTTATGATAGACATTGCTGTCTAACATTGCATCCTATAGCATAAGTAGAATTTGGATTAAATTCCATCAAATGCAACAGTGTTCACTGAAACATTATGCACACAGCACCACAACCCCACCCGCAGCAAGGACAGCACCCACACAATACAGTTGACCACCGTGAAGGAATATGACCCTCATTGAGCTTCACAGCAAAATTATATTCAGTGTGAAGAAAGCAGTCTTGGGATTTGGCACCNGATTTCTTATATTTTTTCTTCTACCCTGAAGATGGAGGCGATACGTTCCTCCGAAACGTCGGTTAACACCACATATACACGGTGCCAAATCCCAGAAGACTGCTTTCTTCATAGTCGCCGCCGTGAAAGCCTCAAATGTTATATATTCAATGTGTTTTAACACATGCATGAAATACACGTGAAGCACATTTCCTTTGAAGTGTCGGTTGCCATCTGATGATGGCCATCATTGATCAAAACATGTAAAGGCTTTATTTTATTATTAAAATCACTGTTGCATTTGATGGAATCAAATTCACATTTTACTTATATGATGACCTTATTTAGTTTGACATTAGTGAAGTATTAAATGTTTCATCATTATTGTAATGGTACAGGAGGCAACAGAGAAGCCATTACACACTGATACTGCATCACCTGTCAGTAGGCAGGTGAAACCACCTGAGCCTGTGATCCCTAGCAGTAAGGTAGCAGTTACAGAAGAAAAAGTGGGGCCTGTACAACTTGACAGCAGTTCAGAAAATGTGTTTCAAGAGGTATTTCTGGCAGACTGCTCAAGTGATGTTTTTTTCCCTGAGCAAAGTCCTGATGAGAATGTGCAAAGAAATGAAAATGGAAATAATTTGGCCAAACCACTCAGAAGGTAAGTGGTGCCTACCCTGTAGCTTCCAAAATTAATTGCCATTTATTCTTGGAATCAGTTGGAACCTTCTGATACGCTTTTTGAATGAAATATCTCTCTTCTTAGCTACTGAAGTGGGCAGTATACTTGCTTACCGTTGCATGAAAGTTTTGCACCATAGCTACCATATATTACATACAGAAGTGCTCACTGTATTATTGGTATACATAATAGTAGTAGAACATTGTGATATAATCTGCCAGTCACTACAGTTCCCCAATTTTTTGTTTTTTTTTTGTCTAACAGAGAACAGACTGTGTCTGTAGCTCCTGTTGATACGTGTGCATCCTTTCCTGCTGTGAAGATAAAGCAGGAACCCCAGGATGACACCATGAAAGATCATCCTCAAGATGAATTTGGAGAACCCAGGAACCCAGTCAAGTCACAACCATCCCTACCAAGAAATGATGCTCTGCCCCGAGCAGATTTGGAACCTCTGCATGTAAATCTGGAGAAGGTGAAACAGGAGAAGGTGGACACAGCAGACATAGAATGTTCAAAGTGCAAAATCAGGTTCCAAGATAACGGACAACTGCAGAAGCATGTGTGTTCAGTGTCGCAGTGGAGTTGTGAGCACTGCAACAAGTACTTCAAGTCAAAAGATACGCTTTACAAACATAAAAAGTACTTCTGTCCCAAGAAGAAGAACAGCTGTATTTGCAAGGGCTGTGGTAAGCTGTTCAGTTCTTTGATTGAAATGGCACAGCATCAGAAGGTGCATCTCCGAGTCTGTGTCTCTCTTCAAGAGGAGAACCTGTTTACATGTACTGTGTGCAGAAAGAAATTTGCAGCAAGATCCATGTTGGAGATGCACAAGAAATCGCACTCTTCTGTGAACTTTTATATGAACCAAACTGAAGGTGTTTCAGTAGGAAAGGTCCTGGTTAAAAAATTCAAATGTCAGTATTGTCCAAAATGCTATACAAGAAGAGATAAATTAAGAACTCACATGAAATCTCATTTTGTGGGAGAGAAGCCTAACAACATGCCTGAAGGGTCTGTGGAAAGCAAACAGACAAACACTAGTGATGCAGTGCCTCAGTCATCAAAGAAGTGCAGCTGTAAGTACTGTGAATATGTCTGTGATGATTCCGCAGCTTTGTGGCTGCACATGCTACAACAGCATTCTTCTGAAAAGGCATACAAATGCAATAAATGTGGCAGAGGTTTCAGTCACCTGCATGCCTATTCTAATCACAAGAAAACACACAATGCCAAGATACGCTGTAGGGTGTGTGAAAAACCATACTCATCAAGCAAAGCATTGCGAGAGCACGAGTACAGCAAACACAGCATTCAGAAGGCTCCACACCACTGTAGACTGTGCACAGAGAGCTTTGTGACACGGTCAGCACTCCTTATTCATGGCAGGATTCATCACACAAAAGGTAAAAATGATGCCCCTCTGTTGAAAGAAGCAGAGATAAAGGTTGGGACACTTCCATGTAGCCTCTGCAGTGAGCGGTTTCCAAGCCCAGTAACCCTTGTAGCACACATGCAGACTCATATTGGCTTGGGGATGGGGAACAGGGATGTGAGAAATGAGAACATAGGTAATCTGGACCTGGGGTCTCAGCCCCAGAGCAGCCGTGAGAAAGAGGAGGAACATCTGCCTTTGACATGTAAAATTTGCTTCAGACTTTTCAGTAATAAGGGTGGTTTGCAGCGTCATATAAAGATACATGCTACAGGAAAGCATGTGTTCTATCCCTGCAAAGTATGCGGAAAGAAGTTTGTATCACAATCTACGTATGAAGCCCATGCGGCCACACACATGGTCTCAAAATCATTTCATTGCCATCACTGTAATAAAATATTCTTCAGGGAGGAAGCGTTTAAGTGTCACATATGTGAGAATGCTGAGAAGCAGGCATGCTTGACATGTGGCATTCTGTTGACAGAAGAACAGCACTTGAATCATGTTTGTGAAGGCAGCATTTTGAAGAGTTCAGAGTTGCTGGTGAGGTGCACCGTCTGTCCCGCGGTATTCAGTTCCACAAAGGCACGGAACAATCACATGAGGATCCATGGGAGGCAGCTCATGCTTACATCATCACTCCCAGCAAATTTGAAGAGCATGTTTGTTAAAATGAGCAACGGCTTGTATAAGTGTAACATTTGTAGCAAGTTGACAACAACCCAACAAGGTGCAGCAGGACATTCTAGGTGGCATACTTGTCCGCAGCCACTGAAACAATACCATTGCCCTTTCTGTAACCGCAAATACACTACAGAGACTGGACTTTACACCCACATCACTGCCGAACACCCAGAGATGCCAGGTTAGAGATACAGCAGGGCACAGAACGGAGCATTCATCATTCTTACATAAGTGTGGAACCAGCTGGGGTCCCACAGGAGCAAGTCTGTCTTCATTTTTACCTTGCCACGAATTTCACAATATAAAATTATGGAGACCTACCTGGATTTCTGGTAGAATTAGTGTCCTTCTGATGGGATTCTTTGATTTGTCAAAACCAAATGCTTGCTTTGTTACAAGCTTCACTGCAAAATATTGGCACTATGTCCTGTCATATCATAGCAAATGTTGGGTGTCCTGCATTGCGTATTCAGTTTTATTGGACATGGTTTCTAGTCAACTGTAGAACAAGAACAAGTACCTCTTTGATATTAGAAACTGAAAGTTCAATGCTGACTTTTTGACCACATTCTGCTCATGTTCATTCCATTTGACATTACAGAACATGTATCACCAAGCAGCTTCTTGGATGCTTTGAATGTCTGTATGTTTTTTGCTTGCCCCATGTGATATACAATTTAGGGAGCATGAAAACTTGAAAATGAAACAAAAGGAGTATGAACTTGGAAAACCTAAATTGAAAAGTGGAAAATATTGGAAATTTGGTTTCATAGTACAGGATTATTACACATGGTGTCCTGAAATTCACACTGGGATTTGAATACCATAATACATAGTGAAAAAAGAAAACAAGATATTGTAGTAGATTCTAAAGGGTTCTGATCGTGATGTGTAACACTCAGAATTACTGGGTTTTTGGACTTCCCCCCCCCCATTTTCTGGTATTCTAGAGACTAGAAAACACGTTTCGCAAACATCCAGTCACTAGAATACCGGATGATGGGAAAAGTCCAAAAACCCAGTAATTCTGAAGGTATTATAGGTTAACTCGGAAAGTTTCTGTCTCTAAATTTCCATGTGCAGTCCTTTCATTGCATAACATACCTAGATAATAATTAATCTCAATTCATAGTGCCCACATAATTTTTCCCAAGCCCTTCACTCCCTGGCTGTGGTCTGGAATGAAACTTGGTACAGTGTGACAGCTGTAAACTTAACAGACAATATTAGCCCTGAAATCTATATTCTCTATACAGACATCAACAAAGCATGAAGAAAGCAGTCTTCTGGGATTTGGCACCGTGTATATGTGGTGTTAACCCACGTTTTGGAGGAACGTATCGCCTCCATCTACCCTGAAGATGGAGGTGATACGTTCCTCCAAAACTTCAGTTAACACCACATATACACGGTGCCAAACCCCAGAAGACTGCTTTCTTCATAGTCACCGCCGTGAAAGCCTCAAATCTTACATCAACAAAGCATGTTTTCTTTTGGGCTGTAGAACAGAACGGTGCATATACATACCATCCAGTTAGCTGCCATTTCTCTCCACAGATCCGTGAGTAAGAGCTCGGAGAGAACTGATGCAGACAGTTGTGCCTGGACATCTCACAGAGTTAGGCTTCAACAACTGCAGTCATCTTGCTCTTTGAATTAGGGCACATACCCAGTACAGCCACACAGAGCACTTTTGTCATAACCCCACAAGAAGAAGTTACAGGATGTCAGATTTTGTGATTTTGGAGGTCAAGTGATGGCGGTTCACCTTATCATTGCCCAGGAAACCTGTCATTGAATATATCGGGCCTCACCTCTTTGTTCAGTGCCCAGGAAATCTGTCACTGAGAGTTGTTGCTTAAAAGTTTCTGTTTTGTCTTCTTCCATCTCTGGAGAGGTGAAGTTTTCCAGCATAAAATAGGTGGGAGGTGAGGGCCCATAACTTGGCTTCCAGGACCACCAGACTTGATGTCCTATGGCTTTCTTGTTGTGGAATTGTGTCAAAAATGCCTTGATAGGTGTATCTGGAAAGTGATCATCTTAGATGAACTGAAAACAGTGAATCACAACAGCTGCTGATAACAGTTTCCAGAAACAATGAGGCACTTATGGTCTAAAATATTACTGGTTAGACTTCTGTTGTGTCCCAAAGGGAACACACGCAGAAATTTACTGGCAGAGACTGTTTAAGCTAAACTTCATTTCATGAATGGTGACTTTCTGGACAGTTTTGTGTTTTCTAATATGTATTGCTTATAATAAGAAAGAGATATTGGTACCCTCAGTTTCTTAATGTTCCATAAATGGAAAAATCTCATACAAAAGAAGACACTTTTCTGGCACTTCTGTTACAGCAAGCAATTTCTAACTAGCTGTGACTTATTTTCTGCAACGTCTTGCATGAGCTAATTGCTTCCAAAGGTGTTCATAGCTGGTGACTTGTAAAGATACTGTTAAACCACCCTCCTGGACTCTCTTCTTTTGGAGATGAAAGTGCCCACTCCAGAATTCGAGAATCATATATCTGAACAGGGAATTATGGAAGTAAGTGCCCAGCATGCACACACAGAACCATTCCAGTTCCAAATCGGAAGAAATTGGTCATTGGTTGTATGAGAGATTATATATGAGGGGGTACCCAAAAGAAACCGAACTTATTTTTTTTAAAACTTATTTATTCAAATTTTAAGCACAAACCTTCAATCCACTTCAAAGTACTCTCCACTTACACTAATACACTTGTCTAGTCTTTTATTCCACTTTTCAAAACATTGTCTAAATTCATCTTTTGAGATGCTTGACAGCGCCTCCGTTGTTTTTTCCTTTCATGTCTCTTTTCATTCAAGGAAACAAAAAAGTCGCACGGGGCAAGGTCGGGTGAGTATGGAGGG
>NW_019736442.1:349991-353865 GCF_002891405.2 Cryptotermes secundus
TTGTCATCAATTTACATTACACATTTTTGAAACGGGAAAACCACTCAAACACTTGAGTTTTCCCCATAGCATCATCCTTGTACGCCATTTTTAACATTTCAAGAGTTTCTGTTCCACTTTCCCCGAGCAAAAAGAATTTCACCGCCGCACGCTGTTCACGAAAACAGCCATTGCAAAAACGACGATCACACAAAACAGTTGTCACTATAAACTCTGCCGAAACTAGTCCTTGCCTTCTGAAGCAACGGTAGTCGGCTTATCGACTCAGGAATGTTAGCTCTATGCGCTCATAGCGGCAAAACACGGTACTACAAAAGCTTTGCCCACAAAAAAATTAGTTCGGTTTATTTTGGGTACCCTATCATATGTTCCACCTGCTCTTTACCCCCAGGAAGATTCCTGGTACTCATTACTGTTAGAGGCTGTCTACCCTAGGGCCATAATGTGGCTGGAAGGATGAGGTCAGTTGAAAATCCAATGACCTGATCAGGATGAAACCTGTGACATTCCAGCTCATAGCATAGTGCCTCAACCAGCTACACTACTGCATGCCGCAAACATCATATCCTTTCTTACAGAACTCTTGAAGCTGTTTCTAATTCCCCACTAAGGGGTTGAATTGAAGATGACTGTAGGAAGTATGGAAACTAATGCACTGTACTGTAAGTCCAAGGTTGGGTAGGCTGGTGAGGGCATTTCTTCTCATCTGAACTGAAGGCTTCATTTTGATGGTTCCCAGCATGTTGTAGGTTAATAGGATAGTAACTCTATTGTTCGCCTTTTACCTTGAAGAAGTAAAGTGTTTCAAAGCCCTCAATGTTCTGGGGTGGTTGTGTAGCATAGTGCCATTTCACCCATATTAAAGATTTCCCCTGAACTACAAGTGTTACATCTCAGAAGATAGAACTGTTTATAGTGCATTTTGATTGTTTGAATCTGTTTCCTGAAATGTGAGTCATGTAATGGCTAATTCCAGTATCCAGTGACCACACTGGGTTGCACCTGCTGTACAGGTAGAACATACTTAGCAGAATCATTCTCTTAAAAACTTGAATGTGTGGCAGAAAGTGCTCCTGTAGTATTAATCATATGTAGAAGTCATTTGGTGATGATAATACATTCTATCTATTTTAAGAGCATTAAATCAACTACAGAAGTTACATAATGTAGCATGACAATGTGAGACAGCTGTTAAGGACAAGTTGAGAAGAATTACTCATTTTCTGTATTAATGTGCAGAGCTATTGTAAATGAACTGAACATTTAAAAAAATTACCTGTGTTTTTGACAAGATATCATTAAAAGTGTTGAACTCTTTGCAGTAATCCTGTACTATACAGGCATGTCTGTAGTTGAGATCCCAAACTTGTGTCAGAAAAAATTTTTCAGTAGTTACCTGTGGTGACTGCACACTCTTAACACTTTGCGGACCGGTGATTTAAATATTTAAATCACCCTGGGGACCGGCATTTTTAAACATACTACCCTAACTTGTGCACTTTTCATAAAAATTAATATCAAATCTCCTAATTAATTTTTTGAACTAAAATTTTTGGAGAACGCTTACCAATGCTGCTAGAAATGCTTGAGGGTGTGATATTTCTGGAAACTTTCCCCTGTGTGAAGTGGCATTACACAGAACTTGCAAATGTAGACATACTCCTTTTTTTGTGAACTGTGCAAACATGGCATTGCCTAGAAGTATTCTTCCCCTTGGAATGTTCACTCTTCACAATTTTCACGAGGGTATTTTTCCGCATATCACTCAAGAGTTGTCCTGGGGGGTCCACATGAGGCCTTCGTGGGGTGGGAGTTGATGGGCCCGGTCATACTAAGTCTTTGTGTGACCCTGGTTCTGCCGCCACCATCTGGACTGTAGCCCAGGCCTTTGCCACATTCATCAGAAATGCTTTGTATTTCAATTTTGAATCAGGGTTTAGATTTCTTTTAGATTTTTTGCTGTCCCCACAATGTTACTACGCACAGTGTTATTACCCGCATTATCGTCGGAGCTACCGTCACTTACTGTCTGTGGCCACAATTCTTTGTTGTCCCCCGTTACTGATACTGTCTGAATGACAGTCCATTACTACACGTCTCACAAGGCAGGTCAGCTAGGTCATCAGAGGAGAATTTGTCCTTGATCCATTCTCCCCGCTAGCTACTGGCTGATACACACAGCTTGAAGAAGGCAAAGCATTTTCCTTTATAGTCGGTTAAGTAAACAGCGAGGTCAAGTTACTGACTGCTAACTAAACATTCCAGAGTCTTATCACGCATCTGCAGGCGGTTGTGTGCAATATAGGTGGTGCCAGAGTGATGTACGAGTATAGTGTGTTGCAACTTATCGTGTTCTAAAAGCCTGTTAACACACAAACAGTCCGCCATGCTTAAAAGCGAAAAACCTTTTAAAGGGTGCGTGGTCCACAAAGTGTTAAGGCATGAACTATCTTTTTCTGGTTGAACACTGGAGTGACGGGTTCGAATTGCATCAAGGCATGGATGTCTATGTGCATTTATTCTGTGTCTAGGTGTCAGCCTTCCGACAGACTGATCTCCCATCCAAGGAGGCCTACCTACTATTTATAGGATTACAAAACTGAAAAGCATCCAGGGCCCCAACAAAGGGCTGTAGAATCATTGATGAAGGAATGAGTTGCATGTGGTGCATCTACATACAGCTTCTCAGCATATAACTCAAGTATGGTGTGTTACAGCGTGTCTCAGTCCACACTTGGCAAAGTTTTACACCCTGCAAAGTGATTCTAGCAATATAAGTAGGAGTATTAACAGTGTGAAGTGAGAAAAGAATAAACAATAATTAATTAAGAAGGCATGTACATATAATTATTGGAGTCCATGTCCTTATCTTTGGTAATCTCAGGAACATGGCCTTGTGAATACATAGATGTTCCTATACTGGCATTATTTGAAGTATGAGTAGACGTAATCAGATTATGATTGGTGATATTCAACAGTGCTTAGTAGTTTTTTGGTAATAGATGAATGACTGGATTGATGGACAGAGACAGTCCAGATGAGATAGTGACAAAGCCTAAGCACGAGCACAGTCACCTTCTTAGTGTTGTGACTGTGGGAAGGAAAGATGTGCTAGCACACATACTTAATGATGATCTGTATTTTGAAATTTTGTCCGCAGTGACTCTACTTGCTGTCATTTTATATCTGTGACTGTACTTGCTGTCATTTTATATCTGTGAAAGCAGGCTTCTCAATGACAAAATATTCTGTGACAGCAGCTGAAATTTGAGGTTTCCCTGGTCACATTTTAGGGCCTCCAGATAGTGCAGTTTATTTGTGTAAATTTGTTTTAACACATTGCAGACCGGTTGTTGAAATATTTAAATCACCCTGGGGACCGGTGTTTTTAAGCCTAGCACCCTAACTTATGCGCTGTTCACTTTAAAAATTAATATAAAATCTCCTAATTAATTTTATGAACTAAAATTTTTGGAGAACACTTACCAGAGCTCCTAGAAGTGCTTGCACATGTGATATCTCTGGAAACATTCCCCTTTGTGAAGAGGCATCACACAGAAGTTGCAGATGTACACAGTCCTACTCTTCTTCTTGTGGACTGCGCACATACGGCACTGCCTAGGAGGGTACTTCTTGCAATGTTCACTCTTCACAATTCTCACGAGGGTGTGTTTCCACATGTCACCCGAGAGTCGTCCAGGGGGGTCCACATGAGGCCTCCGGCAGGTGCAAACAGATGGCCCCGGCTGCACTATGTCTGTGTCTGACGCAGGTACTGCCGCCACCGTGAGGTCAGTAGCCCAAGCTTTTGTCAAGTTCAACAGAAATGCTTTGTATTTCAAAGTAGAATTTCTGTTCACCTTTTTGAAAACCG
>NW_019736442.1:354268-389002 GCF_002891405.2 Cryptotermes secundus
CCTCCAAGGAATCACAGATTCGTCCAAAGACAGTTGTTGCTCTGGCTTATAAACTGTCTGAAATTTCTCAAACAAAATGTCTAATAAGGGCTGAATTTTGAAAAGCCTGCCCATTGGTTGTGGTTGCACTTCGTTATTATTGAAATGCAAACACCACCATATCTGTTCAAATCTCTTATGACTCATGAGTTTGCTGAAAATGGGAATTTCTAAAAATGGGTCACTTGACCAATAATCCTTCAAAGTATCTCTCTTCGTAAGCCCCATTAGAATGATCATAGCCAAAAATTTTTTCATTTCTGTTGAAGTGATATCCACCCACTTCAACATCTTATAGGTGCGGTCGTACGCCTCATGGTGTTGGAGATAGTATCTGTTAGTCTCCTGACATAACAGGTCAAAGAAACTATCTCCAAAAAACAGTGACGCAACTTCAGACACATCCGTTGGGTCCGATGGCATCTACTTCACCCCCGGATCACCAGTAAACCTACCCAAAGTGGGGGTTTTGTCCCGGTACTCGCACTTTTGTCGGAGCTCTCACTTTCACTGGACACAATATTTTGGGGGGTCCTGTGGCCCCTGTCACTGTCACTTTCACTGAGGCTGGCCTCACTATCAGAAGACGAAGCAGTTGGCAAATCTGATAGCTCATCGGAGAACAAATCTAATATTTCTTGTTCTCCGAGAGAACACTTCACCTGCAACTGCTTTCGTTTCTGATCCATGTTGCACTGCTAAGTTCCTGGTTCAAACGTGGAAGATTGGACTCGAACAAAGGCTTTTTTCTTTAGGGTGTGACAGGAAATGAGCGTGATCATGTTACTGGCTAAGCTAGCAAATATTCCCGAGGTCAACTACGCAATAGTTATGATGCAACATGGCCACACAGCGAGATATAGTCGGTTGCAACATAACGCGCCAGAAAAGGGCCAATTTTCCCGCCCGGTCCGCAATGCTATAGAAACGTAGAGGGCCAATTGGCCCCTCCCTTCCTGAATGTGTTAATTTCCCAAGATACATATAAAAGAAGCATGTTTACATATAGTGGAATGTTTTGGTTCCTCTCATGTGGTGCTTTCTTGTGTCAGAATTGTGTCCTTTTTAATTTGACTCCCAGGGTAATTTTTTGCAGTCCAGCAGCATGGAGTTCAGTAACAAGAGTGGGACACAAAGATTTTACAAGTTTTAGTTAAGCCTGTACATAGTTGATTGTATTTATGCTGATAGAAATTAAGTATATTTTTTTCTTAGAGATGACAAAAATCAGTGACTCATTTTTATGGTATATTAATTCAGAAAAAATGAAATTATTGTCATTTTCGCAGATGTGCTGCACTGAATATCTTACAAGGTACTTTGTTATTTCCTGTAGATCTACTTCTGTTGTGTGATGAAATCTGGTTGAGGTTTATTTTAATCCTACAGAGTGGACATTTGTAAAGCTGAAGTGATTATGAATATTGATACATGTGGATTTATACATAGATGAGAGAGTTGATTTTCCTCTTTTTGATGCATGTGACAAGCATAATAATTCCACAGTTATGTATATCACAGAGGACGTGGCATAGGAAGCTATGCACTTGAGTGAAAGCATGTACCATATGTTACAGTACTGAAGTGAGCTCCATTACTGCCAGTTCTTACCAGAAAAATCCAGAAGACCCTAAGTAAAAGAACTCAGACTTACTGCAGCTATTGGTAAACACCCAGACGAGGGTCAGAAGACTTAGTATCTGCTGATGTTTCTAGCAAAAAATGCTACTTACAATAGCTTTATTAGATACAAGTAGTTCTCTCTGGTTTCTGTTGTCATGCAGAAATGTCCAGTATTTACTGTTCAAAGTTTATTAAGCTACTGTTACAGGATATTTGATAGAATTGTTATGAATCACACACTGTTACAGGATATTTGACAAACCTGTTATGAATCAGAGTTTTTATATTTTCTAGAAATTTTACACAAAATTTTTAATTCTAAGATCACCTTGAGAAGAAAGCGAAATTTATATCATAGAAAAGCAAATAAAACTCACTCACGGAGCTGAGCCCTTCTTGAGAAGCCGCCAATTGTGCAGCTGCTCAAGAACTTACCAGCATTTTATGGAACCTGAAGGTTCATTACTGTGCTCACAAGAGCCCTTTACTGGTTCATATCCTGAGCCAGATCAATTCAATCCATAGCTTCTATCACTCTAAGAACCACTTTAATATTATCCACCCACCTACATCTTGGCTTTCCTAGTGGTTTCTTTACTTCCGGCTTTCCCACCAATATCCTATATGCATTCCACTTCTCCCCAATCATGCTACATGCATTGACAACACAATTTGTGTACAGTTTATTCGCAATGTCTCCTTCGTGACTGTTAGAAGCACTTAATTCTTCTAAAATCTTTGCTCTTTTTTATGGCATCGTCTTTTCATATTTTCTTCATGAGCTCTTCAAGGCCCACCTCTCACTGCAGGTTTTTAATTGCCTTGAAAGAGAGAGAGATGTTGAAAAACCATCTTTGGAATCAGTACCAAATATTGCCTTATATGCACTTTGGTTTATGCCAGAATTCTGTTCAGTTTTTCATTATCAGTGTGCTATGTGAACCTTCTGCCCACTCCATGATGATGTTACCTTGCATCCGAGCACCCAGCATATTTTCCACATCTGATATGCTCCTGCACAGGCTTGGCTTTGTCTGTGCCTCAGTTTTTCATGATCACTGAACTGACAAACCCCTGCCAAATTAACTGTATAAAATATGTGGCAAACTGGATATGCTAGTCAGGTGATAAGCAGTTGCTTCTGCATATTTGGTTTGCAGGGCCCAAAGCATTACAGATGCAGTGTGAAGTCTTGACAAGTACAGTGAGGATATTCAGTCTGTCATATTGAGTCAGCATGTTGATCTGATCTACTTGGCAATGACTGTTGAGTTCAGTACGCAACATGGGCTTTGAAACCAAGTTGTTTCTTCTATGCTTTGTTAGTTTTGCAGGCAGTGCACATTAACAAGAACATCTTTATCATTGTAGTTGTTAGATTAGCATATTTTCTACCTGCTTTATCCAAAAATCTGACTCTGACTAAGGAGTCAGTTGAAATCTAGCAGCTGCCAAAGACAGTGTTAGTCAGTATTCAGCAGAACAGAAGTCAGAGTTAGTCAGTTCTCGGAGTGAGTGTGAGACAGCTGCAGGAAGAACTGAACATGTGATGTGTAATATTTGGAATGATTTCAAGTTACAGTTTCTGTGTGGAGATCCGTTGCTAGGAAACAACTAGTGGAAGACAGAAAATCCTAATGAGTGTGCAGCGGTGAACTGAAGAGAGTGTACCCAGGTGGTTAATAAACCCATTACCAATCCGAACAGCATCTTCAGTAGCCCAGACATGTTAAATATGTATCCTGTGATAATGACATTGTAATGGGTGGGGTGCAGAGCTTAGAGTAAATGATGGATGAGAAGTTTTACAAGTCTTAGGACTTGAAAGATGATGGTGGAAAAATTGAATCTCCAGCAACATTTTTATCAGCAGTGGAGGGCATCAACACTGTGACAAAATTCCTCATTATGTTTGATGTCAATGATAACATGATGGCAGCCTGCAGTAATATTGAGAACAAGGTGTACAGGGTTCAGCAGAAAGCAAAGCAGCAGCACTTTAATGAACATGTGAAAGTTGTGAGAAACATAAAATCCAGGTTTCAAACAGACATTAGTATGGAACATAAGTGGTACTGGCCTTCACAATAATCTTCTGCACACCACCAGTTTCAGTCAAATCAATTCATGTGATGCTTCTGCACTGCACTATTGTTTTATGAAAGCGTCCTTAATCCCCTGTAAAAGTCTGATGTAGACACCTTGCATTAGAAAACTGTAATGAAGCTCTTTGTCAAGAACTCCATAAAAATATTTTAGGGTGTGACTACATGTAGACCGGTAGATGTTAACCAACGGTTCAGAGGTAGATACTACTGCTTCCTTGGCTTGCTATTTGAACCTGAAGATGAAGTATGTTCCTTTGAAACAACAGAAAGCTGCTTCCAGACTATGTGACATAACATCTCAGAAGAACTCTTTATAGTCATGCTGTGAAACCTTGAATCTGACCCATAAAAATTATTTTCTGCTGAACTCTGATCTTAGCAGGAACTGAAGACATCCTGAAGAAGCATCTTGCATGCATTTCACAATAACTACAGTGTGGTGGCAGTTAACAGTGTAACTGTAAAGTCACAGTGAATAGAAAGGTAGGCAGGCAGCAGAGGGGGAAAGAGTTTCTTCCGAATCTCCATTCATAATTCATGGTGTACAGGCAGATCTGTTCACTACAAATTACCTATATACAGGCCACCTCTCATCACTGTTGCCTAATGCAGTGGCTGCTCAGTGTTGTCTGATGTAACTCATTTGAACTGGTCACAAGACATTCCAACTGACAGCTGATATGGTACAAAGTATTTTTTTTACTGAAAGTGCAGTGAAGATTGGATCAGTGGCACATGCATCATGCACAGCACACTGTGGCCATGAAAATGGCATATGGGTACTTTCAGACTTTTTTCAGGCAAAATTTGAAGTGACCTGATTTAAAGATGACATATTAATGCACTTATTTGATTTGGTGGTCCACGACATTTTTTTTACTGGGGAATACTAGTTTTGCCCACTGTGCTTGGAGGTTTCTAGTTTTTACTACTAACACCAGGTAGTAATGGAGTTTGCATTTAACATTCACATATAACTCTTGTCAGAAGTGGTAAAACAGGCATAACTTACACATCGTGGTCCTATCCACTGTCATTTATAAACAATCCTACAAAGCAGATAAAACCATCATTTATGTAATATTTTTAAAAATATTCTTCAGATTTTAATACACTGATTTAGTGAAGGGCCTCTGTCTAAGCAGAGCCAGTTCCGTTGTTTAGCCTTCTTGTACTCCACTCTCTTCTGAAATTTATAATTTGATCTGTTTTCCTTTCACTGGATAGGAAGCATTGTTTCATGACTTATGCTGAGCTGTTACTCATTAGCCCTAGGTTCATTAAACTGCTTGTCAATCTACACCGAAGGTAAATTTAATTTTGATCTGCTGCTTTACGTGAAACTCATATCCAGGGATAAATCTAAGATACACAAAAACTGTAACTTGAAAAGGATCTGGGACAGCTCAGTCACTATAGTAACTAGGCCATGGGCTGGATGACTGAGGAATCAGATTCAATTCCTGGAAGGTGCAGGGGTCATTCTCTTATCCACAGTGTCCAGGCTGGCTCTGGGGCCCACCCAGCCTCAAATCCAGTGGGTACCAGATGCTCTTTTCCCAGGAGATAAAGTGGCTGGGGCATAAAGCTGACCATGCATCTGCATCCATTCCCAGACGATAATGCGGGGAGCAGTGCCTCTACTTCCCATGTCTCCATGGTGTGGTGCTTAATTAAGCAGAGGGAGTTAAGTTAAATGGTAGAATTCATGCAATGCAGCAATATATTTATGTCTGAAATAGATGTATCAAGACAAATGAGGGATGCCAAATCTCAAAGAACTGTATGTGTGTCTTTCCACTGTTTCTGTTTCTGTTTCTGTCTTTGCTATTGAATATGTTCATATTTAATGGAAAATAGGTAGTGCATCTTCTAGGAATTTCTATGATGTAGGGTGTAATTTATGAAATAATTTGAATATAGCTGATTACTGCACCTTGATATACTGGTGTGTTTCATAGATGTAATATTTTAAACTATTTATACATTTAAATGTAGGTTCAGTACTCTTGAACATTAACTGCCTGTAAGTACAATTGAAGTAGTTTCAGTGAAGCATATGTGTATGACTTATTCAGAAAGCCACTTTTGTCTAATCCAGTGCTTCCATCAGTGGAAACTCATGCAGTTGGTTTCAGTTGTCACACTTAGTGACATACATTGTTTCATGCCATGAAGACATATGTGGGAGGGGAGCTGTACCTCCACCTTTTTTCGCCTTGGCATTATATGGAGGTGAGTGCTCAGCTTCATGCCCCTCCCACTTTACCTCCCCTCTGGGAAGGAGCACCCAGTACCCATTGGATAGGACGTTTGGTGCACCCCAGTGTTAGTTTGGACACTGAGAAGAGAAAAAATCTTGCACTGTTGGGAATCAAACCTGGCTGTCCGGCCTGTAGCCAGTTGGTATACCGACTAAGCTTCCCTGACTACCGACATATGGTAGGGGGGTGGGCAAATCCAATTTGGCAAGGACATTGAAAGGAATGTGATATGTCTGAAGACTTTCTTCTTGCAATATGACCCTATGTAGTCTGGTAGAACATTACAGGGTATTGGAGGAAGCCACTGCCTCCATTTTCAGGGCAAAAGGGCAACATGACATGGGAAAAAGTGGTATGGGTATAGGAAGAGGCATGGGGACCCTGATAACATTCTGCCAGACAACAGCCATCTTCATACATTCCGTTGTGAGAACATCAGATATGATGTTACAGTTTAGTGGTTGCACTGGATTGTCAACACACTTTCTGGGTACAGAACAACAAATTACTTACAGTGTAAGCCAGCCGACTCTTGGTTGGTACCCCTGTCCCTCAGGTACTCTTGAGAGACATTTGAAACCAACTTCATTTACAAACAGCACCAGTGTCAGAGTCTCTTGGTGTCTGGTGGCAGTATCCCAGAGCAGCCAAATCATGGCTCTTGCAGTTACTGACTGAAGAGTTGTTTTTAAGTTCAACTGTTTTATGCAGACTTTCCATGCAACATCCAATGTGAGAAAAACATATATATATTCACTTCTCCTTTGGGATTTGAGGCTGTATCAGTTTCCACATTGTTTCGCATGGCCACTGCCTGATATGATAATTTGAGGTGTACTTCAGTGGCAGCATGTCACATATATGAGCATGGCTCAAGTCTTGGCCAGGAAACTGACAATTCTGAGACTTTTTATAGCTTCCCATGCTTCTGCTAGTAATGTTTCCATATCATATATCTTTTGTAATGACAACTGCTACAGCAGATACAGAATTATTATGTAATCATTGCTGTGGAAATAAAACTTGTTATGAATTTAGCAGGGGCACTATGCTACAAGCCGGAAGGTCGCGGGTTCAAGTCCCAATGAGGTCATTGGATTTTTTTCAATTGACCTAATCCTTCTGGCCGCGCTATGGCCCTGGGCTCCACTCAGCCTCTAACAGAAATGAGTACCAGGAATTAATTAAATAATTTTCCTGGGGAGTAAAGTGCGGCCGGCACGTAAGACTGACAACCTTACCGCCGTCTTTGAGCCGATTGTCTAGATAATGTGAGACCCTCGGCGTCTCACAACCCCATGGGCCTTCACGGCCAGTTGCAGGGATAGCTTTACTTTACCTTTTTTTATGAATATGGCATGTGGTCACATTTGAACAAGATTATGTACATCTGTCAAAAATCACAATACACTTGAACACAATGGGGTCTCACTGATTTGTGATATTGCCATGAAGCAAGCACTGACACTGTGTAGCTTCTCCTTGGAGCAGTTTATAATTGTCACTGATTTGATGTTGACTTGCAGGTATCAGTAATGTTTAAAATAAGACAGTTTACTGTGTATCAAATTTTAATCCTAGTAATGTGAAACGGCTATGTGTTGTACAAACCTTGAAATAAATTGAACTTTTATAGATGTGTTTCTTATATTTGACATTAAATAGTTTCTTGAATTCACTTCAGATAAAAGCAATAGGTATTCAGAGCTCAAGAAATTTCCTGTCTCCTTATATAATTCTATAATCATCATCTCTCTTCTCTTCCTCACTGGCCCACTTTGCATGCTGAATGCCTACCACATCATCCCCATATTCATCTTGTCATCCTCACACTGGTGTTGCCATGTATGTCTGTCCACCACAACAGTCCTCCCATGCCTATAAACTGCTGTGTCACAGCAGGGATTGTTCTTGTACCTATGGCACTGTCCCATGGTTTCAGCACAAGTTCCAACGTGTGCACTTCTGTGGAGGACTGAGAGAGGTGGAGGTTGAATGAACCTCCTTTACTGCCCCTATATGCAAGCCCAGGTGCAGAACCTAGGCCATGAGCTGTGTACACCTATGTAGTGTCTCATTCAAGGCAAAGATGGCATTGACATTTCAGCACTCATATGACCACTGGTTCAGCTGTGCCATTTTGACATGCTGCCGCTGACTGGTAGTTGTGATGTAGTGAACCAGAAATCCCCTGAAGCCACGTACACCTGTAGAAGGGGGAGCCATAAGCTCTTATTCCCTCGGTACATGCAAATAGTCACAATCTGTCAAAGGTGCAGGACTTGCTGTTACATTTGGAATTATCAGTGATAACTTAGAAGTGTAACACTTCTCAGTAATTTCTTGAAATAATGTTGTCCAGGAGGAGGTCCACATGCCAGTACAAAGCAGAAGATTTAGATGTCTATCTCTTTCTCCCCCAGATGGCAGGCTGACACCAAGGGTGGGCCCTTTTCATGGTGGCTCCCATGTGTCCTTGTTACAAGGAAAATTTGATGTGAACGTAAAAACGTGTTCTGAAATTCTGTAAAGAAGCCAGCCCCATAATTCATTACATTTAGACTGATGGGTTGAAAGAAAAGCAAATGAGACATCCATTTTACAACCAAAATGCAGCACATTTAAAGAACTTTAAGTGTTTAGTTGAAGTGTTTGATGAGAAGTAGACAAAAACCCTACCTTGGGCTACCTTGGCTCCAACCTTTTGCATGTCAGACAAGGAGATCCAGTGCTCACTTACGAACCAGTTTGTTTCAAAGGAATACTAATTAATCAGGAAGAGGGACATCAAGTCAGTCCCTCTTCAAACAATATTTCTAACATTTGAAGTCCCAACTGTGCCCAGCACAAAGGAGATTGTGTATAAGCAACTGTCATTCTGGCCGCAAATTCCAGACCCTATGCAGAGTATCCAGTGTCAAAAGATCTCACACACATACCAGCAGTGTGCCTCCAGCCTTGTGTATGGCAACTTTGGTGGGAGTGGGTACCGTGAGGCTCTGCATCCCAACCTACCTTGTTGCATTAACTGTACCAGAGTGCATGTGTCTGGTGACAGGATATGTCTCATTTACCTGGGTAGGAAAGCTACTGAGGAACTTATGGTTAAGGACACTCGCTCCTTTACTGATGAAAAGTAGTGGTTCCTGGAATGCAAACAAAAAGCTGGGAGGCAATCATATGCATCCATTGCAATCTATCCTCGAGGTGTCAATGCTGCAACTCAAACATCTATAAGCCCCACCCCTAACACCACTTCATTCAACAGGCACCATATCCTGTGCAGGAGTTACCGCCAAGGCTGAGATATCTATATGAGTGGAATATCTTCCTAATCCTGCTACCCTGATATTATGATGTGTCCTCAACAAACACTGGCACACAGCAAGGATATACAAGCTGCAGATTTGTGACTGTTGCTGAGTGCATGATGGAAACCTCTCCTAACAAGACATGTCTCAATTAGGTAATCAGAAGAAATGTGGGGACACCATCCATACCAAATCTGATACAATGGACTTGCCAGGTCACAACCCTGGAACCTCAAGAACTGAGCACAGAGAAAGACCCAGATGATCTCCCATAAAAGTGCTGTAGTTTTTTTGCTGCCCAGACTGTTACTTCTGACCATTATGTACGGACCTGCTTCAATGGAATGTCAAGAGATTCCATGCATGGTTCCCTTACATATAGGCTGACATGACTCAGCCATCATTTTTCTTCAGGAAACTAATCTCCATCCCTCAGATACATTAAACATTCATGGTTATATGGGGCACTATTATATCCACCTTGATGGTGACATGGTGAATAAACAGCTACTTTAGTTAAGGATGCTATCTGTTCCACTTCTCCGAAAATGCATTCACCACTACAGGCCACTGCTATCCACTTAAACCTGCCACACCGCTCGTTTACTTTATGCAGTTTATATTTTCCAACAGCTGCAGCAGAACTGACTAACCTTACATCTCTCTTGCCCCACCATTTATTTTTCTGGGTGACTTCAGCGCGAAGAATATTCTTTGGGGATCAGCCCTTACTGATTAAAGGGGAAAAATAACTTCCAATAAATGTGCTTGGTTTAATTTACTCCATTTAAACTCAGGTGCTGCTCTGCACCTCAACTTGGGATCAGGAACCTCTTCTGCCCTTGACCTGTCCCATGCAGTCCCAGTCTGGCAGTCCACCTTGAATGGTCCATTCTTGTAGATTTGCATGGTAGTTATACTACCCTGTAAATCTGCACAGTTATACAATGTATCCTGTGGTAACCCAACATCTGAACCTAGTTACTGGATACGCTGACTGGGAAGCTTTCTCTCCATCAGTGACTTAGGAATTTCCATCCATTAACCCTTTCGCGCGGTCATTTAAATTCCGCTCCCGTGTCTCTCCGGCGGTAATATATTCAGCCGACCATTTAAATTTTGCTCGAAAATGATTTATTCATCATTGTTCTTAAATTATATGAGATAGGTACATGAAACTTTCACTAAAATGATCTTAAAAGGTGGTTTTATAACCTTACCTTATAATATGAGCGCCCAGTATCTCGGCAATGGAAGCAGTTGGTTTACAATTTGAGCAGTGTATGGTACGCCTTGAAGCATGAAACTTTCACTAAAATGATCTTAAACGATGGTTTTATAACCTTGCCTTATAATATGAGCGCCCAGTATCTCGGCAATGGAAGCAGGTGGTTTAGAATTTGAGCGGAGTATGGTACGCATTGAAGCATTCTTCTATACACAACGCTGTCTCACATTCACCACACCAATACTGCATATCTCTCATTTGGCTCTTTTTTCCGTAAACCAAACATCTTCTGTGCGGTCTTGCCTTCTTCTCAAAGGGGGAATACGAGGAAATGTCTTTCCGTGAGTCGTATAGCTTGCCAGATCAGCTGCAGTAAATTCAACCTTTATATGTTATCATAACAAGTGGTTGGTGCTATGCGTTTTATATTCCATCCATTTTGGCTGCAGCAGATGTCAGAGGGGTGACCACAGAATTCATGAAGTTATTCTAACAACTGGCTGGTATGTAGTGCACGAAAGCAGAGCTTAGCTGGCTCAAAAAAAATATTTATGGTCATCCCTCGAAACGACCACCAAGGTCAGTACGATAAAATGGAGTCAACTGGAGTGATAATACATGAAGGNTGGCCAGCTCAGGGCAATATGATATTATAAACACAGCACATATCACGTCTCTGCTGTTTATAACTTCATAGGAAAGAAAACACGCCATTCATAACAGTTTGAATGAGGAAATCTCTCCCAAGAGCAACAGGATTTTGCTGCAAGACAGGCATACGTAACGATGACTTAACGCAGCTAAACTCACGTTTCATTATATACTGTTCTTCTGACAACAGGCCAGCGAAAAATCTAACAATCTACAGCAAAACCATCAATTATTATGGGCGTTATAACATAGGTGTGCAGCTGGACGATACATAGACGTCGAACCCCCGCAGATGATTTAAATACCTTGACGAAACATACACGTCAAACCACGCTGAACGGTTAATTTGGCTGAGGTCCTACAGCAGCACACTGCTATGTATGGTACCACATTTGCTGGGTACAAAAACGCACTACACAGCACGTATAAGAACAATCTGGTAACTATGTAGCTCCATATGGTAGAGTCCTTGAAAAACTAATAGTTGCTCAGCTAGTAAATAAATTCCATGCATCTTAATGGAACCAGAATATTCATTACTGTGTTAAGAAGATCCAACCACTCGTCTCTGTTCTGAGCTAAATGAATCCAGTCAATGCCCTCCTTCCCTCTTTCTATGCCCAGGTCTTCCAACCAGAACCTTGTATGCATCTCTGTTCATTCAGATCTGTGCTACATATGCCCTGTTCATATCATCCTCAATTTCATCACCATAATAAAATGCAGCAAAGAGTGTAAACAATGAAACTTCTCAATATGCAATTTTCTGCAGCCTCCTGTTACTTCATTCCTCTTGGTTAGGGCACTATGCTACAAGCTGGAAGGTCATTTGTACGATTCTCGATGAGGTCATTGGATTTTTCTTGACCTAATCCTTCAAGCTGCACTATGGCCCTGGGGTCAACTCAGTCTAACAAAAATGAATACCAGAAATCTTCCTGGGGGTGGAAGGTGGACAGAACATAAGGCTTGATAATCTCACCGCCATCTGTGAGCCGACTGTTTAGAAAATGTCAAAGCCTTGCCATCTCACAACCATATCGACCTCAATTGTCTGTTACAGGGATAGCTTTATCTTCCTTTGTTACGTCCAAATATGCTTCACAGCACACTGTTCTCAAACACCCTCCATCTGTGTTCTTCCTTTAATGTGAAAGAGAAAGTTTAACACCCAAATAAAACAAAAGACAAATCATAGTTATATTTTAATTTTTACAAAGCAGACAGGAAAATACAAGATCATGGAAGTGAATGGTAGAAAGCATTTGGCAAATTTAATCCACTGTTAATTTCTCCATAAATACAACTATGATTTATTACTGTCTTTCCCGAATATCTGAGCACTTCAGCCATGAATCACATAAATAATAAGTAAAGTTTTTGACAGGTTCTGTACTCGTTCTACAAACAGCCGCAGCAACATGTCCATCACAGAGAAACATAACAAATATTAATGTTAGCAAACATAGTCAGCTGACTGAGTAATGCACAAGACTATCACCTGTGGAATTCCAGAGTAAACACTCCTTACGGAACCAAGCAGAAGAGCTGATCACTGAACCCTTGTCCAGACTTGACCAATTTTCAATCTTCTTCCGACGTAACTTCTGGGCCCACACAGTGACTACACATTTAAGCACATCTCACATGGTGCAAAAAGATCAAAATCTCCGTTCATAAGAATGCATAGTGGGTACAGGAGGTGAAAATATCCTCACAATATCATATATGTTAATTGACTGATGCTGCCCACTGGTGGCATCTGGTAAGATGATGACTGAACATACAATTTGTCTACAGTCACACTAAACCAGAGATAATTTTGCCAGACAACACGCACTAAATGAGAGATTACTTTTTACAGCAATAGAAACTAGCAAGAACTCCACTGCATATACTAGAGTATCAGTTCATTTACCAAGTACACATTAAAATGGAGTTCCAACAGAACTGTGTCATTCAGGACAAAGAGGGAAATCGCACAGCTTGCCTCAGAATTTAATACAGAAGACCAACAACACAAATGCAATCTCAAGTCTCCTCATGACGCTTGTAACTCTACCACTCATTTGACAAAACAGTATGAGGTATTTTAATCAATCTGACACTCAATGAACATGTCAAACTACAATTGTATTATGAAGTGAGTCACCCTTAGCTGGCCAGACTGTGAGCCATGTTTTCCTCTTCCCAGTCTTGCTGCACGGAAGAGTCCAGATCCAGAATCAGCTGTTCAATGTTTGGTTTTGGGCTGCCTGCACCCATCAACAGCTTGGGCATACTCAGGTCATATGTCACACCTGGCCAATAAAACACAAGAGTTGAAATTTCATCTTACATTTATGCCACTAATGTGCACAGAGCCAGGAAACATGACACATTTCTCGTTTCAGTTGAGCATTATAAATGTAGGGCCATTTTAAAGGACCCATTAATTCCTTTCTGGAAAAACAGTCATAAATAACACTACAATCACGATTCTGTTCAGTTTACTTTCACCTGGGACACACACAGCATGATAAACATAACTAACACTGAAATCTGTCCACATCCAATCAATACATATTTTCATTTGTAGGGGGTGTGTGACTACAGAGAGGGTATGGACTGCCGAATGAATTTACTGACCACCTACACACCACTCAGAATTACAAGTAATTACACTGCTATTCATTCATTTATTTACAGTTCTACAAAATCCATGGAGGCGTCTGCCTCAGATATAGAACAAGTCAGCAATACAATATAACATATGAATATACATACATAATCAGATATACATCATCATCAAAATTTTAAAAACTCATATAACAAGACTACTGTACAACAATACATTCCATATGTCAAAATAACATAAAATTACATACATAATCAAAATACCACCAAGACTCTTTAATATAGTCATATAAAATCTAATTTCTTAATATATAATACATCTATATCACAACAGTAATAGTACCTTTTTCCTGTGTATTTTATTCCATAGTCTGTTGCATCCTAGCAATAGGCAACAGTGTTTATTTAAATATACACGAGGGATCAATCTTTATTCCAGCAGTAGTACTCTTCAACAGTGTAAAAGGAATTGGTGATAAGAAACTTCTTTAATGCCACTTTAAATCCAGGGATGTCATAAGATAATTGTTTAAGCTCTGGAGGGAGGTGGTTATAAAGTTTGATACCAGAATACCATCCACCTTTCTGAAATATCGTTAAGTTTACCACTGGAAGATGCAAGTCATGATTAAATCTGGTATTACGGGTGTGGACATCAGAGTTTGTTATATAGCAATCTCTATTCTTGACAACCAGCATAAGGAAAATATATATTGGGATTGAAGTGGCAGTACATGTAACTTCTTAAATAAATTACAGCACGAGTCCACATCATGAGAATTGGTAATAATTCTTCTTATTCTTTTCTGTATTTGAAATATGATTTTTGCATGGGCTGAACTCCCCCTGAATATTATACCGTAAGATATTATTGAATGAACTAGGGAGAAATAAACAATTTTTAGGCACTCCATGGATAAAAGGGGTTTTAATACTCTAATTACATAGGATGCCTTATTTAGTTTGGGTATCATTTGGTCAATATGGGTTTGCCATGACAATTTATGATCTGAGCCATGCATTGGCATTGGCTCCGGTATGACATCATGGGCTTCCAGCCCCTTGATCGAGGTGTTTAAACTAATCCCCCACCCCCTCCCCATGCGGGACTGGGTCACGTGGTGTTGCCCTCTCCCCTCCCTTCTACCCCTGGGAGCCTTGCTTGGAAGTTAATTCGAGTTCGGAAGGACAGTACTGGTTATGGATCCATAGGGTGCTCGCGGCGCTGATCCAGCTAGTAAGTGATTGTCAAATTTCCGTCTGGCAGGGAGTCTAAATTTGGTTTTGGTGTGTGGGAGCTGGTTCACAGATGGCGAGATCGCCCGCGGTCGCCCGTCGTCGGGGTTGTGCATGGCGGTGACTCGCACCAGTTTAGGTTAAGCTTGTGTTGTATATATATATTGTGTATTTGCTTTTGACTCAGCCTGTGGCCAGGCGACTTGCACCAGTTGGAGTTAAACTTGTGTCTGTTTTATATATATATATATATATTGTGTATTTGCTTTGATTCAGCCTGGCCAGGGTAGAAATGCAGTAGTTGGGTTTATTAAATTTTGTTATGTTTTTAGTTGATGCCCACCATTGTAACTAGACTAGCCCCACTGCTAGCTTGGATCCCTTACTCTAACATAGGGAGCGTGTGAGCACAGCNTGAGCCATGCATTGGCATTGGCTCCGGTATGACATCATGGGCTTCCAGCCCCTTGATCGAGGTGTTTAAACTAATCCCCCACCCCCTCCCCATGCGGGACTGGGTCACGTGGTGTTGCCCTCTCCCCTCCCTTCTACCCCTGGGAGCCTTGCTTGGAAGTTAATTCGAGTTCGGAAGGACAGTACTGGTTATGGATCCATAGGGTGCTCGCGGCGCTGATCCAGCTAGTAAGTGATTGTCAAATTTCCGTCTGGCAGGGAGTCTAAATTTGGTTTTGGTGTGTGGGAGCTGGTTCACAGATGGCGAGATCGCCCGCGGTCGCCCGTCGTCGGGGTTGTGCATGGCGGTGACTCGCACCAGTTTAGGTTAAGCTTGTGTTGTATATATATATTGTGTATTTGCTTTTGACTCAGCCTGTGGCCAGGCGACTTGCACCAGTTGGAGTTAAACTTGTGTCTGTTTTATATATATATATATATTGTGTATTTGCTTTGATTCAGCCTGGCCAGGGTAGAAATGCAGTAGTTGGGTTTATTAAATTTTGTTATGTTTTTAGTTGATGCCCACCATTGTAACTAGACTAGCCCCACTGCTAGCTTGGATCCCTTACTCTAACATAGGGAGCGTGTGAGCACAGCACGAGAGCCGTATGACGGAGCACCGTTTCCCATTCCTCCCGATTGAGGAAGGGTAGACGGAGCCGAAAGGTGCCAGAGAGTGACAGTGCTGTGGTAGCAGAACGTAGACGGCACAGATCAATAACCAAACCTAAACATTTTGTAACATTCACATTGGTTATTTGTTTTTTCCCACATAGTATATGTAAATCTAAAGCTCTTGTGTTTTTAGTTACAAATTGTAGAAAATAAGTTTTTGTAAGATTTAGTAGTAATAAATTACTACTAAACCATTTATTTAATTTTTCTAAAACTATATTTATATCTTTTTCAATTCTCGGGGTATCAGGATTAGTAATTATTAGACTTGTATCATCCGCAAACAAGACTGGATTGGATACATCAGATATGGCATTAGGCAAATCATTGACATATAGAAGGAAAAAGCAGGGGAGCAAGTATGGATCCTTGAGGAACTCCAATGGTAACAGGCTCCCATTTAGAGTAGAATTTAATTCAGTCAGAAACAACTATTACTCTCTGTATCTATTTAATAAATAGGATTTAATTACATCGTTAGCTCTTCCCTTAATCCCGTAATGTTCCAACTTTGAATCAGAATATCATAGTTGACACAATCAAAGGCCTTGTGAAGATCTCTGATCTACAAGCTTTACAGATAACTAGCACACACTATCATTTCAGTGCGTTACAGTCTTCACTAGCCATTGCTTGGTAACTAATGTTAACAATGGATATTCCTCTGCTTTCGTGCTGAAGCCCCATACAGAAATCCTGTCAACTGTGAACTGAACATCTTTTTTTAATGCTATCTATGGATATATTGGGAGTGAGTTACTTTTTATATATGAAGACCACACCAAACACACATACAAAGAAAGAACATATAAAAACTATGATGGCCAAAAGAAGAATACAATGACAGTATTCTTGATATGATTTACAAAAACAAAATGATGACATGCATGGGAGAACAAGACAAATGGACATCCAGTGGTATCCCCTTAAATTGCCTGATGATGGCCCATATGCAGCCAAAACATTGCAAAATTGGAAAAACATTATATAACTCAAAAAGAGATTTTGAAGTATTTCTGATAAGACATTTTTAGTGTATAAGATATACTTGCAGTGTCTTAAATGATATTTAATAACATTTTAAAGTATAATGTTACACTTTTAGTGAAAAAAATATATATTTTTAGGCGTCTTTTACATCAATGTTGCATTACTAATGGTAGTTACTATAGGATTCTGATGATGGTGTATAACACACAGATATATTAGGTTTTCGGACTTTATCCATCGTCCTGGTTTTTAAGATAACTAAGAAAGACATGACGTTTCGGAAACTGGATCTGTTTCCGTCCTCAGGTGAGGGAAAACACCTATTCTGTTGGGTCCCTTAGTAAGAGCTAGCCTCAATCACTGGACGATGTTAGTTATCTTAAAAACCAGGACGATGGATAAAGTCCGAAAACCCAATATCTCTGTGTATTACTGATGGTGTTCTTGATCATCCTCCTTCAGTTTAATCATACTGCATACAGTGTCAGAATTCAGTCTATCCTCAGAAATATTTACAGGGGCTTATAACAAAGAACATGCACCACAATAACAAGTCTGTACAGCTTACACACCAATTACTAATTAACTACTTGTAAGCAAACTGATCCATAATACTGTGGGTTCACAATTCGTGGTTATCTACCATCAGGACCTTCCTGAAAAATCACGCTAGATGGCAGAAGCATTCAAGACCATATCCTATAAGTACCACCTCTCTCTACCAACCTTCACTCACACAGAAAAAACAAATCTTCTGCACATAACAGAAGAAATGTCATGCACTAGGGACAGGATTTCATGCAGCGGCTTATGCTGCAATCCTCACCTAACAGGTTGTATGGAGGACTTTTAACACCGGGATTACTGACTTTGGATCACTGGAACTGAACAGTAAATGAAAGAAAACTTTAAACTCAGAAACATTAAATGGAGGTTCCCTTACAGGCCTACATACTTTAACGTGAATGGCCAGAGTGAGTCTAGGTAATGAACTGGCAAGCAAACATGATACATGCGCACAATGGAATGAGGTTATGCAACCTGCTTCTATGCAATACCTCAGTAAACAGACTTCCGCGGAAGTGCAATGACGTCACAATCCAGCAGTACTGGTTATCATGTGATTTGTTTTCGGTGCTGCCTGTGCGGTGCCTATGTAACAAAGACCTTTTTAAGCTTAAGTTAGTGGAGAGTCCAGGGGGGTTCAGCATTGAGGGTACAAGGACGAGAATCAAGCATGAATTGTGAAGATTGAGTACAGATTAGGGCAGGGGAGTACAGAATGACTGAAGACAAGAAGGCTTAAATAATGATTTGAAGTTAGGGTGACCAACTTTCGGTCATGAATTTAAGGGAGATTTAGTCACGACAAATTTTGCGCATATTTAGCGGCACGGCATTAGTCCAGCAAACGTTCATGGAATGGATAATATTAAACAAAACAATTAATTTACATTGTATATAATATACAGGTCACAATATTGAATAAATTTTACAAATTTGCATGTTTCTTAGTCCTAACCTATATGTAGATGTCCGCTGATGCTGCAGAACAATCTGGAAATGGATATTCCGCTATCGATTAGTATATTCTAAACTTTCTATCGATTATTATAGGTAATTTTTCGATATTTATCGATAATAATGACAGTTTATATTGGAACGTATTTGGTGGGAATAATATGTAATTTAAATTTTGCGATCTTGATTGTTAATGAAATATACGGGAGAAATAGAAGGTCAATATGGGAGCCGGGAGGATCCAAAAAAATTAGCTCTAATACGGGAGATCCCGGGAAATACGGGAGAGTTGGTCACCCTATTTGAAGTGATAGTTTCTGTATTGAGATCTGTTGCTAGGAGACAGCTAGTGGAAACAGAGAATCCTAGTGCGTGTGCAATGGTGAACTGGAAATTGTGTAAATCAGCGATAGTGCTGTATTGCCTGTATTTAAGTATGATTCAGAGAGAGTGTGTAACCAAAGTGCTAATAAATCCAATAATCCAAGCTAGAACCCATCATTTCATCATGCGTACCACCCTATATGTGACAATATTTTTTTACTTAAAAGCAACTCTACACTGATGCTTGGTAATACTGGACGTGCTGGGAGCAGGAGACAGTCTGTTTTGTCCACAACAAACCTCCTTTATTGCATCATATATTTCAACACTGTTGCCACACAAGCAGTCAGACCATAACTCTATGTCTGTGGTGTCTGTGCTACGAAAGTGTGAAACTGACTTTTTCAATTCAGGATGACAATTTGGAAATACAGTAGAACTTTGTTATAACGTCATCAAAGGGACCTAAAAATAGTGTCGTTATAAACGAATGTCGTTGTAACCGAAATGGGCACTTCCACAGTAGCCTTATGTTAGTCACGTAAAAATCTTACAAAAACCGAGTTAAAATGTTGCATTTTTTAGTGAAATACGTAGTTAAGTACAGACTAACGTAACATTAACGTGGAATTGCCCAAATGTGTAATATCAAAGACATATTACAGCGCTTTTCACTGACAATACACACCGCACTAATACTGTATATTAAAGGTAGGCCTACTCACCAAATTACAGTAGATTACATCAATTGTTGTGCCTTACTGTACCTAGATACGAGTACAGTAATCAGTTATCTTCATCTGTTTCCTGTTACTTGCCCAATACACACTTTCTAAATTACGTTCAATGTCCATATCAGAGAAATTCAGGAATGAAAATGACGTTACATACGAGGTTGATGCATTTGTGCATGTCGTACTAAGCAAGGTATAAAAACAGTTGCTTTATGAAGAATTAGTTCGTACCATTGAATATTTGACGCAATAGACAAGGTGTCGCAGAAACCGATGTTGCTATAACCAAGTTTTACTGTATTCCAAAATAGGGAAAAACAAGAAATTTCTCTTCTAGACCAATTTTTACCACTGTAATCACAATTTATAACACTATAAATTTTTTCACAAAACACTGAACTGTACATATATCTGATACTTTTTCAACAAAAAAAGGTCATAGATCATTGTATTTTAAAAATATTAAATTCTAGGTCCACATTGTTTTTCCCATGTTCAGAAAGACTGAGAGGTGAACAGATTCTGTGAACAAGCTAATCTGTGCTAGCACTGCTAATGATGGCAATTCTGATGGATTGGGTACTTTGAGTGCTATTGCACATAGCAAGAGAAGTTATCTGAAAATTCTCAGAGCCTGAGACTGAAAAATCAATGTTCAAATTTGATCCTGATTTTTTCGATTTGATCTGTTTTGTGCCTTAAAGACTGTTACTTCTGCTTTTTTTTTTAATTAATTTCTACTTCTACTTTTCCAGTCTTAGTGTGAGAAATATTAAAACATCCACAGTTTATTAAGGAATCCAACATCAAAGTCACAGATGGCAGAACAAGCAAATCATACTTCATTCTGTGAAGAGGAAGAAATGAACTCTTCTGTACTACAGAATGCCTATGCAGTACATTTACTTCCCACATTCAGCATGCTGTTAAGTAAAGCGAAGTCCGAGTCCTCACTTTCCAACAGCCCGTAACTCACCCTGTCTCTGATAGAACAGAATGTAAGCATTGCTGTAGTCCTCCTCTTGGGGCTTCTGTTTCGTGATTACATCATCATTGAAGTAATGCCACTCAGCTGTCCGTGGGTTCTTTGCATAGGATGTGTAGTGGCCAGCTGCAGATCCTGCATGAAACATTCCTTTTTAACACATTCACTGCTGTGCTCTCCACTGGGCCAATATATCTGCTTCAGTAACACAAATGGAGTTACAAGTGTGTCCTGGCAAGTCGCAGTAGTCTAATGGTGTAAGGGCAGGGCAAGATCATGAATTAGTACTTCAAAGCACTTCCTTGCTAGGGCTGAGAAAGCCCCAGGAAAATTTAGTCTGGGTAGTCAGTTCCTTGCCAAAATCTAACCTACAGCAAGAACAAAATTTAGTGTTCCCACATTTATTGACATCCTATGTTTAGTGAACATTTTTTCCTGGCCCAGCAAAACCATAATAAAACAATGTGTTATCTTCCCACACTTGGTGAACTCTGATTTAGTAAATAACCTGAAATTGGTGCAAGACATTTTTGATCTGTATGCAATGAGATTCTGAATGTGTACAACAATCTCTACGGGACACTACACTAAACAACGACAATCTCTGTCGAATGACATCACATATACGCCAAGCACCAAAGCCATGCTGCTGCAGTATTAACTGATGTTCTTTCAGTGTTTATTTCCTATATCATTAATTACTTTAGAAACACATTTGATATTATTATGTAATTGTATTTGTGCAGAGACAGTTCTTGAGCTACATACATAAAGAAATTACTTCATCATAGTTATATACAGTAAGCTGAGGTACAATTTTTCTGCAAATTATGAGCAGAAAGTTGATGCAAGAGTGGGGTACCAATCCTCTGCTCACCCCCCACCTGGAGCACCTGGTTTTTTCCCCTCAGGGTTATTTTGCTTTGTGACAAGCCTTGTCAATGGTTACTGGGCTCTCTATATCAAGTGCGCAGTATACAAACCAATTCTATGGCATTTTATATGAATGGAACACAAGAGGATAGCCCAAAGGTTACGGAGCATAGAACTCCAGGGTACAAGGATGTGAGAGGACCCAGACAAAGTTGGGAAAATCAGCTTCAATGACAGATTGGACCTAAGGCTCACCTTGCAGCTCATGAAGATGTATAATAAGTTTCATGAGATAAACACTGTCCTGATATAATTTTGTATAATCCCCTGACTTCATACAAGAAATGTCATTCTCCCACAGATTGAGTGCATATGTAGTTCACCACAGATACTTTCCAAATGCATGTCAGGCACAATCATTATAATCCAGATATTAATGACTAAAATAATAATCTACTGAGTTCTCACCTCCAAAATGGCAAACACACGCATACAGATTGTACGGATGGGATGTCCCACGCTGCAGAAGTGCTGGAGGCGTCACACTCAGACCCATGAGGGGGAAGGTCACTTTGTTATCAAGCTTAACACTCACACACTCATGGAAAATGAATCTGCAACATGGCACAACAAATGCCTGTTCATGACATTGCTTTGAAGCTTGTGGGGAGTACGTTGATGATTAGTCTTTCTGAAGCACCAGCATGCATGCTCTCTCCAGGTGAAGCTCACTATAGCCACCAAAAGGTAACTTAATCTTAGTTTTACACTCAAGATTAGTTAGTTAGTTATTGGAGAGGGTGGGTTTCCCCATGCACTGAGACCTGTATTGGTCCATTGTGCTTCCCTCTATGATTTCTACCAGTCTCTATATCCTACCGGTACTGGTGCTTATCATCTGTCCCGCCCAGCCAGCGAGACCGGCTCTACTGGCTGAGAGGTATCTATAATGCTTCCCCCATCTATCAGAGGTATTAGAGACTGCTGTTGGGCGGGAAACGTTCATTAATTTGGCTCAGTGACCTCCTTTGGAGATACGAGGTTCTTTTACATGCCGTAAAGCTACGACACGGGACCCACGGCTTAAAGTCCCTCCCGGAGGACTTGTTCCCTGAATTTTTCCGCCCTTAAAAATTCGACGACCTTCACCGGGTATTTGAACGCGCGTACTACGAGTCATGAGGTGGGAACGTTACCTCTAGACTACGGAGGCCGCTTTACACTCAAGATTACTGTCCTCTGAGATGTGACAATGTGTAGCCTGAGCTTACCGACATTTCATAGAAACATGCAGATTGCATTTTCAGAGGAAATGTCTCAATATTGGTGAACTTCTGCAAGACCATACTGCGTCACATCTTGGAGAGAGCAGTCTTCGCAGTCACCAGCATGTCTCATATCTCACTTAGTTTTACACTGTGCTTAATAACACCTGGGGACAGCAGACCATTAGATCATAAATGAATGATTTCTGTTTATTTGCCCTGTTTCTTGAGCTTCCTGAATGCATATTACAAAGCACAAATTTCAAGAGTGTGGAGTCAATGGCTGCTTAGCCATGAGCAAACATGCAACTCTGAACATACTGAGACTCTCCCTATACAAAACTGAAAATACCTCTTAAGGTAGACAATCAGGAAGTCAGGGTATCTCCACACCGAGAGAGTCTTTGTGGCACATTGATTCTTCTGACACATGGGGCAGTACCAAGGGTTGTGTTCATCCAGCTGTTCACTGTGCACACAAAACCAATTGTTCTAATGTTATTAGCTACTGACATCACAACTGTATGAATCCTTCTTTAAAAAAAACTGTTAATACAAAACTTAGGTTGTGGATGTATTGGTGTTCAACAAAGAAAACTGGAGTTTCGTTTATTAACTAGCAAAAAGCCTGCTGGAATTTCATATTGGACTCTTCTTTTGTGTAGCTGTCTACTTGGGCTATGTACCCTCAAAGATGTTTTACACAAAGAACATAGAGAAACAGTCTGTGAAGGTGTGAGCAGGACTCAGCTGGCCAAGAACAGGATCCAATGACAGACTTTCACAACTTGGCAAAAAAACCCTTGGGTTCCATAAGAGAAGGCAATTCCCTCACTAGTTGAAAAACCATAAACTATACCAAGAAGACTTCATACAAATGAGATTGTCCATACATTAAAAAATGCATTATTGGAATGTGAAACATGAATTAAGTTTTTATTGCTTTTTAATTCCATTTCAACAAACTGAAAAAAAAAGCTTAGTGCTGTAAGCAGACACACCTTTCACTAAAAGCCTGAAGACAGTCATAAAGTGACAGGGGGTCTTGGCGACGCATGAGCTTCATGCTAGGATGTTCAACTGCTAAGTCCATCCGGTCCACTGGTTCAGAGAACCGCACTGCCAATGTGTCCCCATTCTGCAGCAGCAACTCTCCTTCTGGCGCTACATGGCAACCTCTGCAATGCATCGTGTACATGCAGCGCGAACAGTGGTAACCCTGCACAAGCACCATTAAGCACACTGTTATGATCACAAAAGAATGCAAATGCTGCCTATTTCAAGACAACATGAGAGCAACGTGTAAAGACTGAGACATCTGTAATTGTCATTGTTGTCATCATCACGATGACCCTCTCTACACTTAAGCAACATTTTGACATGTGTGCAATTGGATGGTTGACTGTTCAGGAAAATCAACTGCTGGTGCATTTTTCTTGTACACTCCATGGCCCTTAAAAGAGCTGGTGCACAACTTTCCTGGTCCACTGGCCATATGAGATACCAATACCCTCCTCCCCCCATTTTATGAAGGAGGATCCTATGCAGAGACATAAACTCACTGTCTTATACAGCATGTACCTCCTAAATGTAAGCAGCATTACCCACATCCATATGGTGTAATAGCAGAATAACAGAACATTAATAATTCTGTTATATGCATTGTTGTATTGCCTTTTTGACCAATTGTTGCAGCAAAAGTACTGTTGTTTCTGTTCCATCTGATGTTTTGTCATTTATCTGTGTAGTTAAAATTTGTATGAAACTTGCCTTGTTGTGTTAAGGTCAAGACCATTACTTCATTTGTCTGGATGCCATATGTGGTACTGCTCTCAGTACCGATTAGCTACACACTGGCTGATGGAAATGATGTGTTTGTATATCAGTATGGATTTTCTGAAGATGCTACAATCTGCAGTTATAGGTAGGGCTTGTATGTGGTTTCAAATATTGGATTGTGGCTTTCTATGGATGTTTCAGTCACATGATCATCTTTTTATAGCCACAACATGTGTCATATCTCTCTAGATATGTAGGAATCTTTCTTCTTCAGCAAATTTTATATTCCTTATAGTATTTTCACCTTCAAAAATTGAGTCCCCTCTTTATGAAGTGCTGTGGGTAGCCTGAGCTATCTTGCATGGTGTATCACATGTGTATGTTTTTTGTACCTCTACTGGATGATGCATCCTCTCTGTCCTATACATCTGAGACATTTTAACCTCTACATTCCATATTCCATTGCTCTCATATTTGCTGTCTGATATGACTTTTTATGTGGGTATGTCTGTATGATACTGGATGTGTACAAAGCTATTTCTGTATTGGTTTCTAGTTCCCGTCACCTTCAGCATTTAGTACTTTCAAAGAAAATAGGATAAGAAACACAGCAACATATCTGCCAATATTTCTGGTGTTAATGGTACAGGAAATGTGTGGATTGTTGAAACTGCATACTCTATTGTTTGGCTGTTAATGTAGACACGCAAGTGAAACCACACCCCATCTATACAGATGACACTGTCCAAGACAATGATTACAGGTCTGAGCTGTTAACACTGCTTGCCCCTGGAGCTTCTGGCAGAAGCACTGTGTGAATACAATACATAGGGAGTTTAAAATATTTTGTAACCCACTGTGTGCTTCTGTAGCTTAATCCAGTTTGCTAAGAAAGTTTTATAAATGACTTCCTTGATCACTACAATAAGTGCTGTTGAACTTCATTTGCTGTTTCATTGCTGAGTATGAAAGAGCAGTATGATTACTTCGCATCTCCATTTTGCCGATATGATTGGTGAGATGGTATACTGCCACATGACTTTTGTATCTCCCTCTATGTGTGCATATAAAACAACCAATGTGCCAGTTCTTGTAAATTGCTGTGTACCATGGAGGAACACATTGCCTCCATCTTCAAAGTAAAAGAATCTGTACAATATGAAAAAAGTGGTATGAATGTCCTGGTCCTTCCTTTCTGTATGTCGTATCACTTGGCTTATTCCTCTACCCTGAACAGTGAGGCAGTATGTGCCTCGGAAACATTAGTAAACATCTACCAGACTGTGTGGCGACACATCACATAAGACAGTATTCCTCAAGGTCACTGCCATGAGAACTTCAAATCTCACACACGAAGAAAATACTGTCATGTGTCTGGGGTTCTGTGACTAATAATAACAGGTTCTGAATTGGATGAGTGGATTTACTGATGCCTTCTTTTACAATCACTCTTAATTACAATCAACTATAACAGTTCACAATCAATCTACTGGTGAGGACCCATCCATTATTGTTCTCCTGTCTCAATTCTCTTACAACTTTTGAACTCAACTACTGAACTGAACTCCTGCGCTGAAATGACTACACATTTTCATGTGCCCTCTCTTGATAACTTCGGGAAGAAATGAATAGGGATCACCAGCTTCCACAGTTAGTCTATTATTGTGTCCTTATTCGTTGCTGCGGAAACATGTCTAGCGGGCCATTGTCTAGTAGTGGACATCTCTGCAGTGCTTATCTGACTGTACACTTCTGGCATTCAAGCGTCATGTAACAGTATCTTAGGAAACATTAATTAATTAGGAAATGGAAAACATTACATAATGAAGAACTCTGTGATTTATGCAGCTCTCCTGGCACTGTCAAAAATGACTTAAACATCCAGGTCACTTACTGAATAAATGCACATAAAAATTCTGACAGGCGGAAGGCAACCACTTGGAAGACTGAAAATATGGTACGATATTATTAAAATGGGTTTTGGGGAAAAATTATGAGGATGTAAACAGGTTAGAGACACCTCAGGAAAATGTTAAATTGTAGGCTGAGATATTGGCAATCTTCAAGTTTTGGGTTTGGTTACCAGAGCATTAACTCAAATTCTGTCAATAAAAAATATTTTCCTCAATGTAATAATGAGATGGTACCCCTCTTACTCAGTAAGCCTATATATGTATATAAATAATTACTACTATATGACTAAAACTACTGTATTTAAGCACCACGTTGTGATGTATTACATTTACTAACTTGCTTTCTGTCAACACAGTCTATGTACAAATTTACTATACATTACAAGCTGACAGCATGTTTCAGCCTTCTGGTCATCATCAAGTGTTCTACATGTCCCCATCTGCTCATTACCCTTCTCTGGCCATTGTTTACATGTGGATATATTTTGTGTTGCATTGCACTAATATGTAAATGATGTGCAACACAAAATACATCAGTATGTAGACACTGGCCAAGGTAGGGAAATCAGCAGATAAGTTGAGGGCCACGTAGAATGCCTGATGATGGCCAAAAGGCTGAAACATGTTGTAAAATTTTAATGTATTGTCAAGGAGGATGAGATGGGCAGGGCATGTAGCAAAACTGTGGGCATGAAGGAATGCATATAGGATATTTGTGGGAAAGCCAGAAAGAAGGAGACCACTAGGAAGACCAAGATGTAGGTAGGCTGATAATACTAAAATGGATTTTAGAAAAATAGGATGGGATGGTATGGGCTGGAACGACCTGGCTCAGGACAGGGACAAGTGGAGGGATTTTGTGAACATGGTAATGAACCTTCAGTTCCATAAATTGCTGGGAAGTTCTCGAGTAGCTACACAATTGGCACTTCACAAGAAGGGCTCAGCTCCATGAAGTTAGTTAGTTATACAGGGACTGTGTTGACAGAGAGCAAAATAATAAATACTGTTACAATACAAGCATTAGATTTGGGGGAATCATGAACAAAGAGTTGTGTAGGCATCAGACTATTAGCTAACCTGAAGCCTTCCTACACACTTTTCATGTTCTGTAAACCTAACAAAGATGACCAATGAGGAAACTGTGGGACACACCTGTCCATCTACCAGAAGAATGGAGTACGGCACAACATAAGGGACAAGGCGATCCACAGCTGCATACAGATCTTGGCCCTGTATCCGGTTTGGTAGCCGTACCAGATTTGGGTGCCCAAACAATTTCATAACTTTCTTGTTGTTATTACCATCCCCCTCGCTGTCCAATCGGAACACTATGGGCACATTCAGCAACCTGCAAGTCACACACCAACACCAATCTTTTACTGTTAATCCTCCTAGTGAGACTGCAATTCAATTCATTCAGCATACCCCTGGTGTCTTATGAGGGTTCCTCCTCTAACTAAGAGTTCCCGAAACCTGCAACACTGCAACTCTCTAAAATAATACATGAATAGAGGCAACTCCCTCACATCTGCTAGTGAGTGAAAAATGCACTTCTGCACACAGCTGCATGTCCTAGTCAGGCCATATGGCAAAAGGGGGGCCTTCACAACATCCCAGTATGTACAGTTAGCTATAAAATATTCTTGTACAGACACGTTATATTTTAAAAAACTACCTACATTATATCTTACTGGCTTGCCAGAACTGTGCATGAACACAACTGTACATCTGAAACACTTCTTGAGAACTCGGTGACAACCTCCACAGCCTGAAGAGTAAGTCATGACAGCCTTGGCACTGTGACCCACAGTGTCAGAAACCATGTTCTACTGTCTTTTTAGGTGTATTCACAACCATGCAGAGAGGCTATTAAAATTGCTCAGCCCATCCATCAGCATATATGTATCAACTTGAGAACTGGTGAGCAGATTTTCAAGGTATCTAATACTGGGGACCTGTAGTCAAATTTGTTGGTGCATTACAATATTGGTTCAAATTGGACAACAATGAGAAGACATATTACACAAAAATCTACATTCTCTTCTGCATGTACGAGATGGTACTGAAAAGTTCCCAGACTCTTATTGCTGTAACTGCCTCGGTGAAGATGAGAGGAGAGGCCAAGGTCACACTTCTAAGAGCCTATCACATCAGTCTGCCACATGAACGTGCATTGTTTTTACACAAGCGCTTTTTTGACTTTGTATTTCATTTTGTCTGTGATGGATAGCAAAATTGGCAACGTCTCTGCATCAAGTTTTCTGTGAAACTTGGTAAATCTGCAACTGAAACACCTGGTTTTTGAATGGCATTCAAGTTTCAAGGCAGGTCAAGTGTCAGTTGAAGATGATGAATGTTCAGGGCGACCATGCACCTCAAAACAACAGGAAAATGTTGAATGCATTCGAGAACTCATCCACAAAGACCGTCACCAAACAATCCATGAGCTCACAGACACCATTAAGATCAGTTACGGAGTTTTCTGTGGAGATCTTAACAGAAAATATGAACATGTGTCATGTTACTCCTTCGTCATGACAGTGCACCAGATCACATGTCCTTAGAAACCACAGAGTTTGTAACAAAATGGTTATTGTTCCCCATCCTCCCTACATGCTGGACTTAGCCCCCTGTGATTTTGCTTTGTTTCCCAAACTGAAAATGATACTGAAGGGACGATGTTTTGAAGCAGTATCTGACATCAAAGGGAATCACAAGCGGTACTCGACAGCATTAGGGAAAATGGCTTCCATGGTGCTTTTGAAGCATGGAAAAAATGATGGGAATGCTGTATACGTATGATCCCAAGGAGACAGCAGCCAAAATTGAGTATGTGAAGACAACATGTCTTTTTTTTACCTAGTCCAGGAACTTTCCAATTGCACCTCGTGTATTGGGCATAATCTGCAAAATATTTTTCATACAGAAAAATGGTCCAACACACTTTTCCATGTTACAATTTTTGACATAATTAAACAAGAACTGCCATGAAATACACATATTTCCTAACTTGTATATTCAACAGTGGGCTTCTAAACACATCTGAAGATAACAGAACTCTCCTATTCCTGATAATATTAAATGAACCTTCCTCAAGCCTGAATTCATAGGTCTACACGAGTTACACTTTGCTGAAATAATTTCAACCCTTCTACATGGTCATTTAATATTGTGGCATGCAGGCCCATTGCTGAGCAATGACACAGAGATAAGCAAAAATACAGCAGCCGTTACTGAGCATTGGCTTCGTAAACAAGCATGTTTGTGAAGCATCATCCGGGGAAGCACTCCCCATCCTGAATGAAGTCTTCCTGATAATGACCCTGGGGCAGGGACCACTGAAATTTTGCGTATTTGTTGCCAGTATCACAATGAGTTCACCTTGGGGCTGGACATCCTGTGTTCATATGATGTACCTGTGGACATAGGGTGCCAAAAGCCATGTCTTGCAGAGGATGTGGTATTGCTATGGAGCCCCACCCCAAATTGGGTGATGCCTGCACCATGTGAGGGAGTGGTGACATCTCAATTTGAAAGCCCCCTCAGAGTGGAAAATGGCCTGGCAGAACTGAGTCTGGAGGCCTATGTGCCTGAAGGACTCTACATAGCCAGGACCCTGGTCTGAGACTGCTGGGAGGTACCCAATGACCAGCTCATGAAAGGACCACCCCTAGCAAACTGTGAGCCAGTTACGCTGGTGACTCCATCCACTGTGGAATACCCACAGATCCAAGAGACTACACCGAAGCTGCAAGATGTGATTGCAGCAGTCAGGTCAAACTTGAAAAACACTGAATCCTGAGAGTTGGAAGAGCTCTTTGCCATGTATGGAGACATCTTTGCTATGATAAGCGATGATTATGAAATGAATGACAGAGTGTCACCACATAGATACAGGAGAGGCCTGACTGATCTGCCAAACCCCGAAGAGGTTCCCCATAGCGAAAGAGATGGTTCCGGTCGAGATGATCGAGAACATATAACAATGTGGGGTGATCAAAAAGTCAGACAGCTCGTGGTCACCATCTCATCATTCTAGTCAGGAAGAATGGGGACCTGCACTTCTGCATGAACTACACAAAACTGAATGGCATCATAAGGAAAGACTGTTTCCCACTGCCCCGGATTGATGACACTCTGGACATGCTGGCTGGAGCCAAATGGTTCTCCACTCTGGACCTGAACAGCTGTTCCTGTCACGTGATTTTACATCTGGCAGGCTAGGAGAGGGATGTGTTCTTAATGGATCAATGGCAGTTCACAGACATGCCCTATGGCCTCTGCAATGCTCCAGTGACAGCTGGCCAATTAATGGGGATCGTCTTAAGAGGCCTCATTTACAAGTCATGTCTCATGTACCTGGATGAATGATCGTGACTGGCCGGACATTTAAACAGCACCTGCTCAGCCTGCAGAAAGTGTTCCAGCAGTTTCGAGAGTCCCACCTAAAGCTCAATTGAGACAAGGGCCAACTTTTTTCAGAAGGCAGTATGGTACCTTGGGCATAACCATTGACACCAAGAAGCTGAAAGCCATGCAAGAGTGCCCAACCTCCAAAAATAAACATAAATTTAGAAATAGACGTTAAAGGATTCTGATGATGGTGTATGCTGTACAGAACTATAAGGTTTATTTTGGACTCTATCCATCGTCTGGTATATATAAAACAAAAAACCACGTTTCGGAGACTGGATCTGTCACTGTCTTCGGGTGCTTCAGGTGGATGGGGCAAGATACACCTACTTAGTTCAGTCCGTTAGAAAGAGCTAGTCTCAATCAGTGATAAATAAACCTTATAGTTCTGTACAAAATTAGAAGCTTCCTGGGCCTATGCACGTATTACAGATGGTTCATTTCCAGTTTTGCCCACACTGCAAAGCCAATAACCAAACTCATGGGGGAACAGCAAGTCTTTCAGTAGACTCAAGAATTGGAGGTGACCTTCAAAACACTGAAGTAGGTAATACCTCTGTACTGCCCCTATTCTTGCTTACCCAAAGACAAGAGAAAGGTTCATTGTTGACACAAATATGAGTGACACTGGGATTGGAGTATTGTCCCAAGTACAGGATGGACAGGAGTGAGTAATAGCCTACTACAGTCAGACACTGAATTAGGCCAAGAAAAATAACTGCATCACCCAGTAGGAACTATTGGCCATTGTGAGGATGCAGGAACATTTCCACAAGTAGCTCTATAGAAAAGAGTTGCACCTATGCACAAACCAATACATTAACCTGGCACATGAGTTTTAAGAACCTCTAAGGACAAAACGCACACTGGATTCAGTGCCTGCAAGAGTACTTCACTTCCGAGCACAATCAAGGCCGAAAACACAACACCACCAATGCCCATGCCAAGAGGAGTGTACCCATCGCTACAAAGTTCAGTCACAGGCAGACATCGAACAGGTACAAGCCACTGCAGCTATAGCAGCAGCTGGCTGCAATCCAGTGGCTTTGAGAACAGAACAATCAGGACACAGGACCCATTCTAGAAGAAACAGAGACTGGAGAGTGTCCAGAATGGAAAGACATCCCCAACAGCAGCCTTATATAGATACTGGTCCCAATGGAAATCCCTTGCTGTGAAGAACGGCATACTACAGCACCACTGGCAATCCACCAACAGAGGATCAAAAATTGCTCAGATAATTCTCCCTTGGAGCAAAGTAAACAATGTGCTAACTGAACTACATAGTGTAGTGTCTGGAGGTCACCTGGGTGTCCAGGAAAGGTACTATGGCTCCAGGCAAGAAACGATGTTGAATGTAACACCTGTGCAGCCAGTTGTGGCCCCCGAACCAGGAACTGGGACCAAATGCATCAGTACAACATTGGGGCACCATTCGAAAGAATAGCCATTGATGTAGCAGGGCCCTTCCAATGAAGTTACCAAGGAAACTGATACCTCCTGATTGCTATGAATTATTTTATGAAGTGTCCGGAAGCCTATGCCATTCTCAGCCAAGAAGCTTTGACAATGGAAAAAGTGCTGGTTACCAACTTCTTCTGCTGTTTCAGAGTTCTGCGTGAGCTACATAGCGATCAGAGCCACAACTTCAAGTCTGATCTGATACAGGAGGTTTTGCAGAGCCTGGGAGTGAACAAGACATGAACCACACACCTGCACCCACAGTTGGATGGCATGGTAGGGCGCTACATCAGAATGGTTGAGAAGAACCTATAAAAAGTTGTTGCATGGCACCAGAAGGACTGAGCCGTACATTTATCCATCTTTTGCCTTGCTTACAACACTACTAGCCTGGTGTTCAGAAGAGAACTCTGGCCTGTGACCTGCTTCTTGGGGCACATTCAGATGAGTAATGACCAACAATAGATAATGTGGCAAATTTAGTGGACCATCTACATGACATCCAAAATTAAGCCCAACACCTGAAGCTGGCCAGTGACCAGATGAAAACTCATTATGACAGACTGGCTAATTGCATAGGCTATGAGGGTGACAAAGTGTGGATTTGTCACCCAACCCGCATGAAGGGGAAATTGCCAAGTTTCAATCCTCATGGCAGGGCTGACACAAGGTAGTCACCAGGATAAATGATGCGGTATACAGGGTCCAGCAGAACCCTAGAGCAAGGATGATGGTAGTACACCTGGACTGGCTCACACCTTATCAGGGAGCTGCTTGGGACAAGCTGCCTTAAGGAGCAGTTGGCGAGTAAACACTATGAGAAAAGAGCCAAGGGAATAAATGCTAGGCCAATCACAGATGTCACAAACATAGCCCTCATAAAAGAAATGGTGGTATGCCTGTAGGCCATTCAGGATGAAACACTACAGCATCAACATCTGGGCCGGAACTGTATATGTTTACATAATGAGATTACATGCAATATGGGATTGTCTCAGTGGAGCACACTATGCAATTTTCTTGAAGAAATGCTTCTACTTTTATTGGAGAATGTGCCTCTGCATGTCTACAAGAGCATTTGGTTTCAGCAGGACAGTGCCTCTCCCCATTCTGCATCTTGAGTGCACACTGGCTCAGCAATAACTTTCTGGACACGTGGATTAGGCATGAAGGTCCAATTGCCTCAAACCCACATTCTGCTAATCTGACCTCCACCCCCTGCATTTTTATTTGTGGGAATGCTTGAAGGAAAAAGTTTATGACACACAATTTCAGAATCGTGCCAATCTAATTTATCCCACTGAGCATCAGGAACCCACCTAGATATCTAGTTACTGTCAGGAGCTCAATATGACATCACTCTGAGATGTCTGTTCAGGAGGAGGGAGGACACTCTGGAAACATATGTACAATCAGTGCACCAACAAGAGCCCATCACATGACCACAATGTACTTGGAGAAGAGGTACTCTGCTGTAACCACTGAAAAACGCTACAAAGGAGAGAATTTCCTTTCCTTTGTTTCTTTAACTGCACACAAGATCAGTGGTACATTATGTTAAAAACACTATTTTCCATTTGGTACAAATTGCTGACCACAATAATATAAACATGTTGTAGCTCCTGAAAGGTGGTGAAAATGAAAAACCCAGCGCCAAATGATCTCTATAACAATCTCCTTAAGTGCCGCACACTGTGTAACTGGAAGTTAGCACATTCTTCAATCTGTTGCTGTATGTCCAACAGTGTGTGAACTGCGTGTGCATCAGCAGAGGCTGGGATGGGTTGTAGGAAATATACACTTCCTGTGCAAGCCTGAAAAATTCCCCAATCCCATTTAGAATGAAAAATGTGACCAATATGTCAGCCTTTCTCAGACCAAGTTTGCTACTCACCTGACAGTTGGCTTGTAATTGCCCAACTTATCCAGCGGAATAAACTCAGCCTCTGGCTTGGCCACAACCCCACAGACTGGGCACACAAGTTCATCACCCCCATAGTGCTTGCAGGAGGTCTTGAAAGAAAGAACAGACCACAGATTTTTAATGAAATTGCCCAGATATGCAGGACAACTAACATGAATGTGAAGCCATCAACCAGATTCCCACATAACAGTATAAAGCGGTGCGCATTTCCAACTCCCCACACCCCAACTGTCACACAGTTATTTACACCAGTAACAATATTACATTGCACACCAGACAATCTGGCAGCTATAATAAGTGCAGCTGTCAAATTTTTCATTTTAAAATTACCCCCCCCCCCCC